>NW_020172738.1:3440192-3463738 GCF_003031525.2 Neophocaena asiaeorientalis asiaeorientalis | reverse complement strand
ATTCGAGTCCTCTCCCTCTTTTTCTTGATGAGTCTGGCTAACGGTTTATCAATTTTGTTTATCTTGTCAAAGAACCAGCTTTTAGTTTTATTGATCTTTGCTATCGTTTCCTTCATTTCTTTTTCATTTATTTCTGATCTGATCTTTATGATTTCTTCTCTTCTGCTAACTTTGGGATTTTTTGCTCTTCTTTTTCTAATTGCTTTAGGTGTAAGGTTAGGTTGTTTATTTGAGATGTTTCTTGTCTCTCAAGGTAGGATTGCCATTTACCATTGCAACAAAAAGAATAAAATGCCTAGGAATAAACCTACCTAAGGAGACAAAAGACCAGTACGCAGAAAGCTATAAGACACTGATGAAAGAAATTAAAGATGATACACAGATGGAGAGATATACCATGTTTTTGGATTGGAAGAATCAACATTGTGAAATTGACTATACTCCCCAAAGCAATCTACAGATTCAGTGCAATCCCTATCAAACTACCAATGGCATTTTTCACAGAACTAGAACAAAAAAATTCACAATTTGTATGGAAATGCAAAGACCCCGAATTGCCAAAGCAATCTTGAGAAAGAAAAATTGAGCTGGAGGAATCAGGCTCCCTGACTTCAGACTATATTACAAAGCTACAATCATCAAGACAGTATGGTACTGGCACAAAAACAGAAATATAGATCAATGGAATAGGATAGAAAGCCCAGAGATAAACCCATGCACATATGGTCACCTAATTTATGACAAAGGAGGCAAGGACATACAATGGAGAAAATACAGCCTCTACAATAAATGGTTCTGGGAAAACTGGACAGCTACATGTAAAAGAATGAAATTAGAACACTCCCTAACACCATACACAAAAATAAACTCAAAATGGATTAAAGACCTAAATGTAAGGCCAGACAGTAGAAAACTCTTAGAGGAAAACATAGGCAGAGCACTCTATGACATAAATCACAGCAAGATCCTTTTTGACCCACCTCCTAGAGAAATGGAAATAAAAGCAAAAATAAACAAATGGGACCTAATGAAATTTCAAATCTTTTGCACAGCAAAGGAGACCATAAACAAGACAAAAAGACAACCCTCAGAATGGGATAAAATATTTGCAAATGAAGCAACTGACAAAGGATTAATCTCCAAAATTTACAAGCAGCTCATGTAGTTTAATATCCAAAAAACAAACAACCCAATCCAAAAATGGGCAGAAGACCTAAATAGACATTTCTCCAAAGAAGGTATACAGATTGCCAACAAACACATGAAAGAATGCTCAACATCACTAATCATTAGAGAAATGCAAATCAAAACTACAATGAGGTACCACCTCACACCAGTCAGAATGAACATCATCAGAAATTCTACAAATAATAAATGCTGGAGAGGGTGTGGAGAAAAGGGAACTCTCTTGCACTGTTGGTGAGAATGTAAATTGATACAGCCACTATGGAGAACAGTATGGAGGTTCCTTAAAAAACCAAAAATAGTACTACCATACAACCCAGCAATCCCACTACTGGGCATTACCCTGAGAAAACCATAATTCAAAAACAGTCATGTATCACAATGGTCATTGCAGCTGTATTTACAATAGCCAGGACATGGAAACAACCTAAGTGTCCATTGACAGATGAATGGATAAGGAAGATGTGGCAAATATATACAGTAGAACATTACTCAGCCATTAAAAGAAATGAAATTGAGTTATTTGTAGTGAGGTGAATGGACCTAGAGACTGTCATACAGAGTGAAGTAAGTCAGAAACAGAAAAACAAATACCGTACGTTAACACATATATATGGAATCTAAAAAAAAAGAAAAGAAAAGATTCTGAAGAACCAAGGGGCAGGACAGGAATAAAGATGCAGACCTACAGAATAGACTTGAGGACACGGAAAACAGGAAGGGTAAGCTGGAACGAAGTGAGAGAGTGCCATGAACATATATACACTACCAAATGTAAAATAGATAGCTACTGAGAAGCAGCCATATAGCACAGGAAGATCAGCTTGGTGCTTTGTGACCACCTAGAGGGGTGGGATAGGGAGGGTGGGAGGGAGACGCAAGAGGGAGGGGATAGGGGGATACATGTATACGTATAGCTAATGCACTTTGTTATAAAGCAGAAACTAACACGACATTGTAAAGCAATTATACTCCAATAAAGACGTTAAAAAAAAATCTTCCCTGGTGGCGCAGTGGTTGAGGGTCCGCCTGCCGATGCAGGCGACGCGGGGTTGTGCCCCGGTCCGGGAAGATCCCACATGCCGTGGAGCGGCTAGGCCCGTGAGCCATGGCCGCTGAGACTGTGCGTCCGGAGCCTGTGCTCCGCAACGGGAGAGGCCACAACAGTGAGAGGCCCGTGTACCACAAAAAAAGAAACAACAAAAAAACAACAACTATGTGATCAAGAACATGACTTAAGTCTGAAACTCTTACATGCTGCTTCTTGATAGAGCATCCTTTCTCCCTCTCCCCCTCGCCCCCCGCAGGTAAATTGTTCCCTGATCTCCAGCTGCCACCTTGACAAAAACTGAACCCCAGAGCCTAGCATGTAGACCTATAATTTCCCATTTTATTTTTCAATCTCAGCATGGTGCTCCCTGGTGCCAAGCATTTCCCACTTTGAAATGAAATAGACCCCTGCAGAATTCTCTTACAACCGGTCCCTCGTCCTGGTGAAGAGACTGAATAGGACAGTGGAAAAGGCTTACAGGATGATTGGGGAATAATATTCAGTGCTAGGAGGAGCTCCTGAAGTGAATGCCAAGATGATTGTTTTGTTCAAAGGGCAGTGAGTCATGTCCCCAGGGAAAGGAAGGAAAACTAGTTCTTCGAAGAAAAAAGATTTTACTTTTGGAGTCAATTTTCATTTTATTTGGCCAGGCCAACTTTATTCCATTTTTTATTTATTTAACTTGTTTTCTGAGAGATCTGGTTGATCTAGGCTGACAACACATTCAACTATATAGTTTGAGGTTCGGATTGGTGCAGAAGTGACAACTCAATTGTTCATGAAATCCAACCTCAGAATAAAATGGCGTGAGCAATCTACTTTCTCTCAGCGTTTCAATCCCTTTTCAACCCAGTCACAACTGGTCTTTATTTTTGACATCAAATTCACAATCAAAGTACTAGAACACTTTCTCCTTTCTTTTTATCATCGGGCAATGTCTCCAGGCTCAAACACAGGCAGAAGATGCACCAAATGATGTCAAAATAGAATATTATACCACAAGCAGAATGGAAGCAAATCATCCACCTATCAAGAAAGATGCTATTGCTCTGTAGTTTTGCCTGACTAAAGGTATTGAAAAATGTGTCTCAAGGGAATGCTTTTGGGTCACGAGTAACACCAGAGCTTCTGCTCAAAGACATTATGATACTCATTAACCTCAGGTGCCACCATCCACGTCTTTTCGAATGCTTTCCTTTTTGGTTGTTTTTCACACCTATTACAAAATATAAAAACCAAAGTAACCTGCTTTCACTCAGTTCAGAAGGGAAAGTAAGGAAGAAAGGACACCAGTATGGGAAAAAAAAAAAAGCTTTGCTTAAGTATACACTTTTACTCATTTATTCATGCAGTAAATATTTATGGAGGACTTACTATGCCAAGTGTGGTAGTAAGTACCGGTTTATACTGGGGAAAAAGACAGACAGGATTCCCGCCTTATGAAATATTCATTTGTCAGCAGAGGGGGAACGGACGATAAACAAATAAGTCCCCGTACATGTCAGATTTTAGATGATAGATTCTCCAAAATAAGCACCGTGAAGAAAATAAGACAGAGTGATGTGAAGTGGGGAGAAAGGGGAGGGAGAGGGACCTCCGATTAGGATGACCAGTTCTCCCTGAGGTCATGTTCAGCTGAGACTAAGTTTAAGAAGGAGCCAAATGCGCAAAATCCAGGCACACAGTGTTCCCAGTGGAAGGGACGGCAAATGAAAAGCTCGGAGGAAAGAAAGCTCTTGGCCTTGGTGTCTGGAGCAGAGCCAGCTACGGGGGAAGCAGTGTGGGAAGAAATCTGAGACGTGGCCAGGGGCTGAATCGCACAGCCCAAGGGAAGAATACAGCCATAATTTTCCCTGTTTGTGAAAGGGGAGGAGGGCAGAAAATTCAGCAGAATAGGAAGTGTAGCCTAAAGGTGTGTAAAGATCATGCAAAGCAGAGGACAAACGAGGTCATCAGACGCTGCCGTCACTTTGAATCTATCTCTAAAAATAGGACATCACCACCTTGAGCAAAGTCACTTAGCAAATCTGTAACCCTCTTAACCGTGTAGATATCAGGCTCTCCTTGCTCCGGTGTACTGGAAAGACAATATCCTAAAACGCTCTTTGAAAATATGTTCACTGTGGTTATAATGAGTAAAATATACAGGTATGAAGCAAAGAGTGGAAGAACATGTGCCGTTCATTCAGACGGTACTATAAGGAAACGCTTAGCTGTCCCTTGAACGTTATAATAACATTTTTAGAGTAAAGAAAACCCATTTTTGGCTTTTACGGTATCGAAGCATACATTCGCAACTAGGAAGAAAAGCTTTCAATACTTGAAAAATAGAAAGCAACTTTGGTTTTTATTCAAAGTATTTCATTTGGTCTAGGTAACATAAAGCACCATGAGATATAATGCTGGTGATTTGAATTAATACGTTATCACTTTACAGAAGCCTAAGAGATTTCGAGAGAAGGGACAGGATTAAATGAGCATCCAGCTGTTCGTCAGTTAATTGAGTCCTTTAAAGTATTCAGTAAGTGTTAGATACCGTTATAAAGAGTCTCAGTATGAACCAGACACAGGCAGATAAGACACGTGATGCCTGCTTTGTGAATTTTGAGCCCAGCATGTTTTCCAACTGGCTTATATCCCTTAGGAGATAAGTTGTTCCCCAAATAATTAAGCATCTTTAATGTGTTTTTGCAATCTGGCCTAATGATGTAACAGAGGAAATGGTCAAAGTGTCATATGGCCTATGGGTATGAAAATTTCCCAAGTGGCCAGCTGTCCTTCTGTCAAAACTTCTTTAAATTGTTTATCAACTTGTGTGTTTAATATATAAGTTTTTGGAACTCTGAATTATTTTAGATATATTTTTTAATGTTTCGATCCAAGAGTAGGAGTTCTCAATAGGTGTAAGATTTTGAACAATGGTTTCTTAGATATGACGTCAAAAGGACAAGCAACAAAAGGAAAAATAAATAAAAACTTCATCAAAATTAAACATTTTTGTTATTCTAAGTACATCATTACCAAAGTGAAAAGACAGTCTTCAGTCTAAGAGAAAATATTTTCAAATTATACATCTGATAAGGGGCTTGTACATCAAATATATAAAGAACACTTACAACTCAATAATAAAAATACAACCCCATTTGAAAATGAATAATAGACATTTCTCTAAAGAAGATATACAAATGGCTAATAACCACATGAAAATATTCTCAATATTATTTGCATTGGCATTAGGGAAATACAAATCAAAACCACAATGAGATATCACTTTACACTCACAGGATGACTATTGTCAAAAAGTCAGACAATAATGTTGTCAAGGAAGTGGACAATTTGGAACCCCTGCACACTGCTGGTGGGAATGTAAAATGGGGCAGCCTCTTTGGAAATAGTCTAGTAATTCCTCAAAATATTAACCATAAAGGGGACTTCCCTGGTGGTCTGGTGGTTAATACTCCGCACTTCCAATGTAGGGGGCACGGGTTCAGGGTTCGATCCCTGGTCGGGGAATTAAGGTCCCACATGCCATGTGGCATGGCCAAAAAAAAGGTTAAACATAGAGTTATGACATGACCTATCAGTTTCACTCCTAGGTATCTAAGAGAAATAAAAACATGTCCACATAAATACACAGGTATGTAGGGAGGGTGGGAGGGAGGGAGACACAAGAGGGAAGAGATATGTATGGGAACATATGTATATGTATAACTGATTCACTTTGCTATAAAGCAGAAACTAACACATCATTGTAAAGTAATTATACTCCAATAAAGATGTAAAAAAAAAACCCACAGGTACGTATGTTCATAACAGAATTATTCATAATAACCAGAAATGAAAATAATCCTAATGAGAATCAATGGAGAAATGAAATGTGGTACATCCATATAATTGAACATTATTTGGCAATAAAAAGAAATAAAGTACTGATTCATGCTATACTATGCATGAACCTTGAAAACATCATGCTAAATGAAATCAGTCAGTCACAAAGACCACCTATTGTATGATGCCATTTATATGAAATGTCTAGAATAGGCAAATCCAGGGACACAAAAGGAGATTAGTGGTTGCCTAGAGGTGGGGATGGGGCGATCTGAGGAGAAATGAGAGTGATTGTTAATGGGTATGCACTTCCTTTGTGGGATGATGATATGTTCTAAAATTGAGTGTGGTAATGGTTACACAGCTCTGTGAATATGCTTAAAGCCGTTCAATTGTACACTGTACAAGGGTAAATTATAGGATTATATGGTATGTAAATTATATCGCAATAAAGCTGCCATTTTTTTAAAGTAAATATTCTTAACAGAGATTATTGCACTATATGATTCCTATCCCAGCATATTTCTCCCCAAAAATGGAAGATTTCTAACATACTAAGAAAGAAATGGTCGAGTAATAAGACCAGAATTAACTGATCTCTCACCGAACTACATATGCTGCTAATTAAGCCCTCAACGTGGATGTGGAATCTAAAGGGGACAAAAATTAAACAATTTTCCAAAATATACGATGGTGACACAAGTAAAATTTACTCTTGCAGTATATTAACTCAATTACTATATTTACTAGGACTCTAGAATTATAGCTTCAGAGGACACTTCAGCAATCACCTCATCAAACTTCCACCTTATAAAATAGGGAAACAGAGACCCAGAAAAGTTCAATCGTTTGCCCTCAGGTCACAGAATAAGTGATAGATGGAGCAAGGAATAAAAAGTCAGATCTTTTGAATTCCAATCCAGTAGAAGGTCAATTAGATTATCTGTTTAATACACAAGGGTCTTAGATAACAGGTTCAGCCATTATTTTAAAAGGAAAAAGAATGTCTTTCCTAAAGTAGTGGTTTATCTTAAAGACAAACACTAGATTTAATGCATACAATATATTAAATTTAGTGTTCCATATTAAAAGAAAAGCTAGAATTTCTTTCTACCAGGAGTGGTCAAGAGTGTTATCCTGGTGAATTCTGGCATGTGGGATTAAAGCCAAGGACAAAAATGTCTGTCCCCAGACACAGGTAAGGGATAAGAAATGGGTCATGAGTATCCCGACAGAGCGTTCTTTTAGGTCTTGGGCAAATCACCATTTACAATCTGTTCATACTCTCTTGTCCCTTCTATCCCCTGGGTTTCCAGAAAACCTCACAATGGCAAAAATATCAAATGAGGTAGGGCAAAAAAGCCACAAAGAGAGTATGAAGCTGATAAAAGACAAAAGCATTGGGCTTCCCTGGTGGTGCAGTGGTTGAGAGTTCGCCTGCCGATGCAGGGGACACGGGTTCGTGCCCCGGTCCGGGAAGATCCCACATGCCACGGAGCGGCTGGGCCCGTGAGCCATGGCCGCTGAGCCTGCGCGTCCAGAGCCTGTGCTCCGCAACGGGAGAGGCCACAACAGTGAGAGGCCCGCGTACCGCAAAAAAAATTACCTACTCTGTGACTGGGATGAGAAAGAATGGCTGTGGATGAGCCTCCATGTTCTCCTATTTCCTGTGGTCTAGATAGTTTCTCAAGGTAGGGACCAGCATCACTTTGTTAGAAAAGCAGACTTCAACCCCATCTCATCCCAGACCAATCAGAATTTGCATGTTCACAAGATTCCCAGGTGATAAGGGTGCACATTAAAAATCAAGAAGACCTGGAGAGCCAGGGGGTCTCCATCAGTTGTTTCTCTGAAGCACTGCCCAGGTGTCTGCATCTTGGGGGTCCAGGTGCCCATGGAGGCTTAAATAATTGGTTAGCATCTCTACATCCTTGGGCAGCTCTAGCTTCTGGGTTTGCATGAAAGTCATCCACTGTGGCTCCAACCAGAAAAGAAGCTACGCTTGTAGGAAGAAGTGTTAAGTCAGCTGGTTACTAACTCAACTTCCAGTCGCAAGTAATTTTCCAGTTTTCTCCCTCTCTCTGTTTAAAATCTCCTAACGAGTTCCTGTAGCATCTCAGTGAATACATTTTCATTACATTTCTGTGCCTTCATCCATGCAAAGTCAGGAAGTTCTCCTTTCTCAGAAATGAATGTCATATCTCCTGTCAAACTCTTCATTTTCACAAGTTCAGACTAATTATGGCTGCAGATGGTACCGCTAAATAAAGTTCTCTGTTGTGGACATTTAATCAGATCAGTATTCCCAATAGAAATGTCTGTCTTGTGGTAAAACCTGTTGCTGTGGTTTAGTTGAGATTTTAAAGTTATGTTGAGTTCTTTATCCTAATTTTATTCCAAGCCAAAGATTGCTATGGAAACTCGTGTGCAGGCTTAGAAATATCTCTTTAGGATTTCTGTTGTCTAAATACTAAAGAAAATACTGACATTCCATTAGCATTTAAACACTACATGGCTTGTGCAGAGGAGCAAACAGCAGAGTGTGTAAAATCACATCCAAGTTCAGCTGACCAGTCACTGTATGGATGCTCATTTTTCCCCATCTACAGTTCGTCTAGAACTCCTCTTCCAATCGCTAAACTGTCTTGTGACTATCTCATTATTCTCCAGCATCTCCACCAGAGAGTAAGTGGCTCAGAGGAAAAAAAAAAAAAAGGAAAAACAAACAACAGCAAAAAAAACAGTTAACGTTCTTTGTGAAAAACTGCCTTTCTGAGTAATGTTTTACTGGAGAAGGTTAAATCCAAGGGCTAAAATGTATCTTTAGGTGGTCACAGATTCTCCATTGTTCTTTCTTTCCTCTCTTTGCTCACCTAGGCAATAAAGATCTGTCTTCTATGACTTAAAAAACCAGCATCAATGGCACTTAATGGTATCATATTTCAGGAAAAGATACCAAGAACTTGTTTTGGTTTTGGTTTTTTGGCCACACACGTAGCTTGTGAGATCTTAGTTCCACTACCGAGGATCGAACCCGTGCCCCCTGCAGTGGAAGAACAGAGTCCTAACCACTGGACTCCCGAGGAATTCCCAAGAATTTGGTTTTGATTTTATATTTTAGTGGCATGTGATGAACAAGGAGAGACTCGAACCTCTGTACCACCTGACAGCTCTGTACGAGAAAATGTCCAAGGTTTTCAACATAGCCAAACAAAGAATTTCCAGTTTCAGAGTTACCTTCTCAGAAGTTTATTTTCAATGGGATGAATTTAGATTATGTGAGAGATAAGTGGTAATTTATACCTTAGGTGGGACTCTAAGCCAATATGAAGATCCCCATTATGGGCCATGGTCAACTGTGGTCTCTCTCATAACTGGGTGACCACTTGCTTGCTGGCTACCCCATGTACACTAGCTACCTTTACAGTTTCTATCCCCAAGACAATGGATCCCCGGATCAAACATTTTGGTGGGGTCTTCACAAGAGCCATATCGGACAACTAAGCTCTCCCAGCTGTTTCCAAACCTGTGGGGTGCCCTTAGACCTTCTTACTCTCCAAAGGATGGCCGCAAGCCTGTAAAGATGTGAGTGCGTAAATCCAAGTAATGTTTAATTTATCACAATATATCTTGTTGTTGTTTTTTTCCCCATTAGCTAACAAAAATAGCAATGCTGAACATTGAGCAGTCTGTATTCTGTCTCATTCAGTGAGAATCAAGCTCCCTGGCTTCCATTTCATCTCTGCCACTTCCTCATCAGTTGAATTTTTAAAAACCACTCATCTCTCTGGGCTTCAGGTTCCTGTTCTACAAAATGGAGCCAAGCATTGTAGAAGAAGCAGCTCTGCCTACCTGTAGAGACAGGGCCCCAGTCTGGTTCCTGGGCACATCTGCCCCCAAGTGTCAGCTCTGATCGAGTCATCAAAACACTATGCTTTTCAACTATAATATAAAATAATTATTACATTTATGGAAAATACTTGCTGTGTTCTTTCATGCAAAAAAGTGGTTCCCAGCAGTTCAACCATTTACATGTATTTCCTTTTAAGTGAGTCTGAAACTTCTGTGCCCTCAGTAGGCTCTGTAAATAGGTTGTCTTACACTAGGGACATAAGTTTGTGAAAAGAGATGGATTTGCCTTCATATAGGTTCATGGATAGGAATAAAATGTTTTCTCGAACAACAAAATGTGTAACCCTACACAGAAACATCTATGAAATACCCATGTCCATCTCCATCCCTATCTCTAACCTTACCTCCACCTCCATCTCTATCTCTGTAACCTCTGTCTCCATCTACAGCTATACTTCCTTGAAGCATGCAGGTCATGCTCCCCATCCAGATTTTTTCTTTTCTGATAAAGACTCTACCTGGGGGGAACTTCCCTGGTAGTCCAGTGGTTAAGAAGCCACCTTCCAATGCAGGGGACGCGGGTTTGATCGCTGGTCGGGGAACTAAGATCCCACATGCCGCAGGGCAACTAAGCCCACCTGCCACAACTACCGAGCCTGTGCACTCTGGAGCCCACACTCCACAACTAGAGAGAAGCCTGCGTGCCCAACGAAGATCCCAGCTGCCGCAACTAAAACCCAACATAGCCAAATAAATAAGTTGAAAAAAAAGACTCAACCTGGAAAACTAAACTTTAAGAGTGCAGAAAACACTTAGACAGAAGCATTTGTCACTGCTGTTAAACTAGCTTCAAGATAAAACCTTGATAAGAAATATAAATAACAACTTTTCCCATTTAACCTGAAATGCATTTCCTACTCGCTTAAATATAACAAAGATGCTGATAATTTACAATTGAAATTAAAATGTTGAATTCTTCTGAAAATGTGATTTTTGTTTATTCTGTTTGGCAGATTGACCTGATCTCTGAATGCTGAGTACCAGGATGGGATGATTAGGTTTAACATTTAACATACACGTCTATAAACATAGATCTGGACACAGACATATCCAGCAAGGTTTCAACTTAGGAGAAGAACATAGAACAATATTAGAAAAATAATATTTTCATGGGTAGGCATTATGGACTGATTTATGTCCCCCTCTTCCAAATCCATATGTGGAAGCCTTAATGCCAATGTAACTATACTTGGGTCTTTAAAGAGATAAGGTTAAACTAGGTCATTGGGTGGGGCCCTAATCTAATATAACCAGTGGTCTTATAGGAAGAGGAAGAGATATCTTGGATGTGTATGCATTGTGGAAAGACCATGTGAGGAGACAGTGGGACCATTTACATGCCAAAACTAGAAGTTGCAGAAGAAACCAACCCTACCATCACCTTGATCTTGGACTTTCAACCTCCAGAACCGTGAGAAAATTAATTTCTGTTGTTTATGCCCCCCACTCTACGGTATTCTATTATGGCATCTCTAACAAACTAATACAGTAGGTTATCATCAACACGGAGTAGAGGGAAAAACTGGAAATAGAGACTCCTTTCCATTACAGACTCAGGGAATACCCCTTTTGTGACCTTGAGTAAGTCTGATATACTTATCAGTAAAATTAAACACTTGGGCTAAGAGAACTCATATTTATTCTTGCTCTTGTTTTGTTTTGTCCTATAATGATGCTAATGATAATAATAAGAGTAACGTTTGTTTGAAGCATTCTATGAGCATAGCATTCTTCTCTCAGTGCCTTGGGACACAAGGATGCTGAAACCATTGCCCCTTACAGCTCTCTTAGGCTGCAACTCTACAACATCTGTTTACATTGTTAGCGTCTCTGCAGAAAGAGACTTTATTTACATAAGTTTATGTATGCCTTTCAACAGCTGTACAGTGTTTCTAATCATCTATCCTTCAAAGAACACCAAGAGTTAAAAGTCTGAATATTGTCATGCCATGATTCGAAATTTCCTATGTTCTCAACTGTACACACATACATACTCCCTCACATTGTAGAAACATGCTTTTGTGTGGTGTATTTTGAAAAAATCACCTAAACCTATTCATGAAAATGATAGCTAATATTTTATGTACTGGAAGGTTTGTTAAGCAATTTATATGCATTATCAGTTCTTTGAATCCTCCTAAGTGGTGAGGTAGGGAGTATCAACTTCATTTTAAAAAAGAGAAACCAATGGAACGATTCAGGAGAAATTTAGCTAGCAAAAGGCAGAACAAGGGACCTGAACCAGAAGAATCTGCTTCCAAAGCGTGCATGTTTAATGCATTATGTAATTCTGCTTCTCTGGAAGACTTCTAATTTCTAGGATGGACTGCTTTCGGTTAATATGTAGGAACAAACCTTCAACAATAAAACTCAATAAATTCCATTCCAAACATCACTTCTTCCAAAAGAATGTTTAAGAAAAAGGTTTTCCAGTCTTTGACAGTTATCATTTAGGGATCTAAATAAGTTCGCATACAGTTCTTTCTATATCCTTTACATACAAAGCCAAGCTCTCCTTGCTGTGATTTCCAACAAAACCTCCAGCTGACAGCTGCATTTAGCACTTAATCTCCATCTAAATACTGTTGGCCCGGGCAGATCCAGAATTTGCCATGGACGGAAGAAATCACCCTTCTCTACCCAGCTCTATGAACAGCCAGCCAAGATCATGTTCGAGGTAAAACTGACACCTGACTTTTACCACAAAGAGCTGCTTACTCCAGCCATGGCTTCACCAAAAGAAACTAACATCCTTGATATGCAATGGGTACCAAGTTAGTATGTGGGCCATCAGAGGACATTATGTTCCCTCCAGGTCTGAGAATGACAGGTTTGTCCAAATGTAATAGTGCAACCAACCAGAATGTTCCATTTCTTTTGAATGTTATAAAATTATTTTAAATCTACATAGGAATGTTTTAATCTGCACAGTAAAATTTTCTAATTTACCTGAAAAATGATATTCCTTTAACACTACTGCCCTAGATTTCTTTTTAAATTAAAGTAATATTTGCACATTCTTTAAAAAACCAAATGGTATTAATAGGCTTATAAGAGGAACAGCAGTACCTTATCAGATTCCATTCTACCTCCATTTTGCACTCTATTAAGGAAATCATACACAGCATCCTGCTGTCTCTTTCAAATAACATTTTCATATCCCAGCTATTTTTTGTTTGTTTGTCTTTAGACATTATACAGGATTTTCTGCTGTCAGCTCACACCACCACTACCATTCTCATTTAAGGTCAAGGGCTATGTTCTCCAAAGACACATATCCTGTGTGGTCCAGGTTAGAGCTTGCCATCACATGACCCACAGACATAGAAAACAAACTTATGGTTACCAAAGAGGAAAGCGGGGGTGGGGGCATAAATTAGGAGCTTGAGATTAACATATGAACACTACTATATATAAAATAGATAACCAACAAGGACCTACTGTATAGCACAGGGAACTATGCTCAATATATTGTAATAACCTATAAGGGAAAAGAATCTGATAAAGAATGAATATGTGTATATTTATAATTGAATCACTTTGCTGTACACCTGAAATGAACACAACATTGTAAATTAATTATACTTAGATTTAAAAAATAAATAGAAATTTATTTTTAGAATAAATTTAGAAAAATAGAAAAAAGAAATGTACCAGAATTGATTATTCTGGGAAGGTGGAATGGTCAGATGTGTGTACAGACACGAGCTTTGGACTGGTTCCTGCCATGTGTATGAAAAGTGTCAGGTGTCACTCAACTGCTTCAGGCATATCTTAACTGCCACATTCCCACTTCACGTGGGATCTTCCTGGACCGGCGCACGAACCCGCGTCCCCTGCATCGGCAGGCAGACTCCCAATCACTGCGCCACCAGGGAAGCCCTGCTCCCTGACTTTTTGTAGCAGTTTTACTGATGATCGCTCTCTCCCACCTGCTCCAGCTCTTTCTTCAGTACCACAACCTCCTGATTCTATACAAACATTCTACATCCAGAATTCAGAGAGAGATTTCTGTTTTCTTGCCTGAACACTGACTGATATGGTTGTTGGTAATGGAGTTGATTCCAGGGAAATAGAGCCTTAAGGATGAGAATCTGGATGTGGTTCTCTGATGGGACTAGATTCTAAAATAAAAGTAACAATGACCTATGTCTTGTAGCAAATGGAAAGTCATATGACCTGCAGAGGCAAAATGACTGTTAAACTATCACCTCTAGTCACCAGGAATGAAAAGCCAATTAGAAGGCTTTCATCCTTAAAAGATGAAATTGCTAACTTAATAGAATACTATAGTAGTAATTAGAGTGTAAAACTGTGAGGTTGGTTGATCGCTTCTGAGTGAGCCGGTAAATGGAGCATAAGAAAAAAGATGAGCTCAGTACTGAAAATGTCCAGGCCATGGTTCAGATAAAGAACCAGCGTGATCATATCACTTGCCTGAACGAATCCCTTATCTTCTGTAGCTATAGGGCCACAATTTCTGATAAACAAAATCAAAATATGATCCTACTGGTGGACAAATTAAATTCAGAATTTTGTGGAGCCTTTTGTGTTGAGGTTAGGGCTTTGATCAGAAAGGGATGAGATTCTGAAAATTACAATGAGATATATGAAAATTACAATGAGCTTATATGAAGATATACCTTGAACCCTCAAATCCACCAGGCCACCCTTGATGGGAGGCGCAGCCCTTCCTTTCTTATCTGAGGACATTAGCCCCTCTTGTCTTAAAAACTCATATTAAACTGTCTTAATGCAGCTGACTTGCAGGGAGAGGAATAATCCTTAAGACTCACCCTCACCACCACTCGTTTCAAGACTTAAACAAGATTCATATCCCAGCAAGCTCCAATACAACAGGAATAATGTATGAGCTAGCTGGAGGTCGCATAAACATGAAAACAATTTAAGCTTTTTACAATTTATGTTGGAAGAAACCTGAATAATGTATATGAGAATGGGTCCTAAAGATAGACTATGATGGAAAATTGAAAATATTGGATTGGGCTGAATGTATTGATTTGGTACACAATCCAGATAGTCTCGATTCAATGAGATAGTTTGGCAGGGTGTGGCTCTAATAGTTTTCTTGAAGACAATAGTGGCCTATGTTAAATGAAGTTGCAATACCAAAAATTCCTTGGTATACTCAAGAAGAAAGGATCTAAGGATTTAGGAAGCTATCTAAAAGCTTAGGGAAATAAAAATGTTGGAGTAATATTATTATCATCACCTACTTATTTAAACTTTAACCATGGTCCCAGGATATTCCAGAAGTTACCCCGCTTCACAGAGTTTTAAGAAATACATTTGTGAGGGGAACACCAGAATCCATGAAAAGCTTTCTAGTGAATGATATCTTTAAGCTAGGAACAAGAGTGAGATGTTGCTGTAAAAATGAGGTTGGTGAATTCCATGGGATTGATGGGATTCCAGAATGGCAGGAGCCAGGGGATGGGGCTTAACCTATAGAGGCAAAGTGGGCATGGTTCCTGTAATGGGTACCAGGACTGAAGCTGTAATCAGAATGGTTTGACTTGCAAAGTTATTGGTGATGTCCCTGGGACAGAAATATATGGGCAGTCTATGGAAGTCTTACTTGACTTCTACAAGTGATGAACTCTCAGCCTTGTGAACAGAAATCTGACTTGAATCACCACAAAAGAATCAAGATGCCTTAGCCAGTTTCTAGACATGACCCAGTTCACTAACTCAGAGTCCTCTGAATGGAAGCCTGGTTTCCCTTAAAGAAATCTCCTGATACAATGCCAAAACTTTGCATATATTTTCTTCTTAGTCTTCTCCAATGGGACCCAGAAAAACTTAACAGGGCAGTAAATTGAATAAAGGAAAATACTCATAAAATTGTGGAGTGGGGGTAGATTACTAGACACTGACTTAACTGACTAGACTATGCTTAATTATGAGGCTTAACTGTTGCTAATTCCAGGGACTCAAATAAGATTACGGTCAAATAAGATTAAGGTCCATTAAAGTCCAGAGTAGGGGCCAATGAAATCCAGGTGATGATGGAGTTTGCCTTTGATGCAGCTCACAATAGGTCTCTTGGGTTGCTAAACCCACTGCATGGTTATTTTTCTAGTCCTGGAAAGCATTATTGCAAAAGACATACTCATCAACTGGCAGATTCCCCATATTGTTTTCCTGACAAAAAAAGTGAGGGCTATTGTAGTAGGAAAAGCCAAGTGGAAGCCTCTAGAACTGCCTCTGCCTGTCAAAATAGTAAATCAAAATCAAAACTGCCTTTCTGGAAGAATGCAGAGATCCCAACCGCATCCCCATTCAATTATCCTAGTTAGCCTATGTGTAAGAGGAATGAAGTAGATTATTGAAAATTTAATCAGGACTTCCCTGGTAGTGCAGTGGTTAAGAATCTGCCTGCCAATGCAGGGGACACGGGTTCAATCCCTGGTCCCGGAAGATCCCACATGCCGCGGAGCATCTAAGCCCACGCGCCACAACTACTGAGCCTGGGCTATAGAGCCTGTGAGCCAAAACTACAAAGCCCACATGCCACAACTACTGAAGCATGTGCACCTAGAGCCCATGCTTCACAACAAGAGAAGCCACCACAATGAGAAACATGTGCACCACAATGAAGAGTAGCCAAAGACCCAACCAATTAAAAAAAAAATTAATCAGATGGCAAACTTAAACTGAATATGATATTCCGGACGTAGTTTCTTTGCTGGAGCAAATCAACCCAGTCTCTATTCCCAAGTATGCAGCTATTGGTCTAATGAGTGCTTTTTTCCTCTGTATTAATATATACTACAACAAGTAGCTTGCAAGACATTCATACCCTTTCACTGCACTACTCCGGGGACACATCAAACCTATAGCTCTATGTTATAATCCAGGGACACATCAAACCTATAGCTCTATGTTATAATCCAGTCCAGAGACACTTGCTCATCTTACATTGCACAAGAGATGATGCTAATTCATCATATTGATGATAGCATACTGACCAAATGTGCCGAGGAGGAAGCACAAATATCCTGGCAAAATACATGCAAACCAGAGAGCAGGAAATCAATCCAACAACATTTAAGCAGTCCGCCAACTCAGTGAAACTTCTGGGGCTTGAGAGGTCTGAGGCAAGTTGAGATACATCCTCCAAAGTTGGGTACTAGATGCCAAGTTATTGCATCTAGTATCGTCTTCCACTAAGAAGGAGGCACAACGTCTAAAGGACTGTTTGAGTTCTGGAAGCAACATACACTCATATATATTGAAAAAGAAGCAAATCATTTACCAAGTACTCTGTAAGGTGGCTAGTTTAGAATGCTTCAGTGGGGCCCAGAGTAAGGTAAGTTTCATGACAGGTCCGCACTGTTGTGCAAGCTGCCCAGCCATTTGCGCTGTATGACCCAGCAGATGTAATAGAACTTGTAATGGATACAGCAGATCTGGATGCCATCCCAGTCTTTTTGGCCAGTGCAGTTAATACCTTTAGTTTCTTTACTCTCTTTGTAGTGGACTTTTCGGGGGGGGGAAATGGTATGCATTCAATCCGTCCTATTTAAGTATAACTCCCTATCATAGCGTTCTACAAGAGAATTGATCTTATGGGAATTGAGGACTGAGTTAAGTAATAAAATGCACTTATTTATTTTTATAATCGTTACAACCCTCTAAATTACAATTCAAAGTCAGTCAATGGATTAGCCAGTGCTAGTTCTTCTGT
Source organism: Neophocaena asiaeorientalis asiaeorientalis (assembly GCF_003031525.2). Taxonomy (NCBI): domain Eukaryota; kingdom Metazoa; phylum Chordata; class Mammalia; order Artiodactyla; family Phocoenidae; genus Neophocaena; species Neophocaena asiaeorientalis. Next base: position 3,446,051 of record NW_020172738.1, on the reverse strand, counting down.
GTACACTCTGCTTGTGACAAGTACACTACTTATACCTTTCTTAAATGGAACTCGACTGCCTCAACTCAAATTTTGTTAACATGATAACTAGAGAGTTGGCCTCAGATTTAGTGTATGAGGGCTGCTATTTCTTTATTATAGGACCCTCAATAAATCACTTGACCTTTCTGTGAACGTCATGTTTTTCTTATCGAAAGAGTAACTGAAGTACTTGTCTTTATAAAGCTGACTTAAGGATTAATATAAGATAATGCACATGAAACTTCCTATATATACAAGTCCCTCAAGTTGGTAGAATTTATGGAGCTTTTGGAATAAATAGGAAATGGTCAGCATCGCCACTGAGATGGCACCAAGGAGAAGAAAATTTCTCTTTCTTGGTTAACTACACCTCCCGGAAAATACCTAGTAAAGGACCAGGATGTGGAAAGCACTCTATCGTTACTATTAGTCCTTTGAATGAGAAGAGCAGCAGCAACAAGAGATCCTCCAGTAATCCCCAGATGACACACAATGTGAATCCAAACAAAGGGGCCCAACCCTTCTTGGCTTACAAGTACTTTACAGCTAATCGTGGTGAATGCTGAAAAGGGAGCCAAAGGGTCAGTAGGCTGCCAGCAAATGCAAATTTTATTTTTTGAAAATAAAATATTAAATATTAACAAAAATTCTTTTAGTGCTGATACTGTACTTAGGGAGACTAAAAAGACCACTGCCAAATTTGATATTGCAGGATAAGTTGTGGAAAAGGCCCATGAATATGTTTTCGGCAAATTTTAAAAAGTTTTTTAAGTTTAAGAAAGATGACTGATGCATTAAAATCTATTGTTAGAAAAAAACAACTGCTGACAATTTGATAAATTATTCATCCAAGAGTTTCAATAATCTAAAACAACTTCTCCCACATATGTTGACAGGGGAAGAACTATCTAGCAAAACAGATGAAACAGAATAATTTTAGGGTATTTCTAAAATGATTAGAAAATCCGTTTGTCTTTTAAGCCTCGTTCTTCATCTTAAACTAAAATTATTGAACATTTCTGACAAGGACTTAATGTAGCTTTAAAAAATATTTGTTATACACAAAAATACTATTTTAGCAGCACAGCAGAATTTAACATATATTACAGTGATCTTCTATAACAAAAGTAGAAGATCTGGACCACTTAGAAGGATATGATTACGACACTGCCTTAACTAAGATTTGGGTAAGAAAAAATTGTAGAAACTCAATAGACACAGAGTTGCACAGCTCAGGTCCCCCACAGTGAAGGATGTCCTGTCAGCTCCTGCAGAAAGCCACTGGGCCCAGGCCATACCCTTCACATGCTGGCCCAGGTCCCGTGGCTGACTAATGGAAAGGAATTATAAAGGCTGGGCCATTTCAACCTAACGTGGGACAACCCTGACACAGGCCATTTCAGCTTCAGAACTCCCTGCAGGTTTGGCTAAAGTTATCATGGAGTATATATCACAACTCAACTCTCCCTGGGCCTAATCCCACTTCCTCCTCCTCCCTTCCAAGGATACTCCCTAAAAAACATCTGCACAATAAATTCCGTCTCCTAATGTGCTTCCCGAGCAAATGATCTGCAACAAGGAGCAAATGGCAGAAGTGAAAAATCAACTTTTCCATCATTCATTCAGTAGCTCAACAAGCACTAACTGAGTGCCAGTTATATAGCAAATTAGATTGCGATTGTTTGCAAGGAATGAAATAAAGTCCCTGCCCCAACGACTTCACAATCCAATGACGATGACTGAATTGCAATGGAAACTGAATCACAATAAAATAAGTGCTATGAAATCTCTTTTTTTAATGTTTATATTTACTTTTCTTATTAGTCATCCATTTTATACACATCAGTTTATACACGTCAATCCCAGTCTCCCAATTCATCCACCACCACCCCCGCCTTTGGTGCCCATACGTTTTTTCTGTACTTCTGTGTCTCAATTTATGCTCTGCAAACCGGTTCATCTGTACCATTTTCTAGGTTCCACATATATATGTTACACTATACTTGTTTTTCTCTTCCTGACTCACTTCACTCTGTATGACAGTCTCTAGATGCATCCACGTCTCTACAAATGACCCAATTTTGTTCCTTTTTGAGGCTGAGTAGTATTCCATTGTATATATGTACCACTTCTTCTTTATCCATTCATCTGTCGATGGGAGTTTAGGTTGCTTCCGTGACCTGGCTATTTTAAATAGTGCTGCAATGAACATTGGGGTGCATGTGTCTTTTTGAATTATGCTGTTCTCTGGGTATATGCCCAGTAGTTGGATTGCTGGGTCATATGATAATTTTATTTTTAGTTCTTTAAGGAACCTCCATACTGTTCTTCATAGTGGCTGTATCAATTTACATTCCCACCAACAGTGCAAGAGGGTTCCCTTTTCTCCACACCCTCTCCAGCATTTGTTGTTTGCAGATTTTCTGATGATGCCCATTCTAACTGGTGTGAGGTGATAACTCACTGTAGTTTTGATTTGAATTTCTCTAATCATTAGTGATGTTGAGCAGCTTTTCATGTGCTTCTTGGCCATCTGTATGTCTTCTTTGGAGAAATGTCTATTTAGATCTTCTGCCCATTTTTGGATTGGGTTGTTTGTTTTTTTTAATATTGAGCTGCATGAGCTGTTTATATATTTTGGAGATTAATCCTTTGTTAGCTGCTTCATTTGCAAATATTTTCTCCCACTCTGAGAGTTGTCTTCTCGTCTTGTTTATGGTTTCCTTTGCTGTGCAAAAGCTTTTAGTTTCATTAGGTCCCATTTGTTTATTTTTGTTTTTATTTCCATTACTCTAGGAGATGGATCAAAAAATATCTTGCTGTGATTTATGTCAAAGAGTGTTCTTCCTATGTTTTCATCTAAGAGTTTTATAGTGCCTGGTCTTACATTTAGGTCGTGAATCCATTTTGAGTTTATTTTTGTGTATGGTGTTAGGGAGTGTTCTAATTTCATTCTTTTACATGTAGCTGTCCACTTTTCCCAGCACCACTTATTGAAGAGACTGTCTTTTCTCCATTGTATATCCTTGCCTCCTTTGTCATAGATTAGTTGACCATATGTGCATGGGTTTATCTCTGGGCTTTCTATCCTGTTCCATTGATCTATATTTCTCTTTTTGTGCCAGTACCATATTGTCTTGATTACTGTAGCTTTGTAGTATAGTCTGAAGTCAGGGAGTCTGATTCCTCCAGCTCTGTTTATTTCCCTCAAGACTGCTTTGGCTATACGGGCTCTTTTGTGTCTCCATTCAAATTTTAAGATTTTTTGTTCTAGCTCTGTAAAAAATGCCATTGGTAATTTGGTAGGGATTTCATTGAATCTGTAGATTGCTTTGGGTAGTATAGTCATTTTCACAATATTGATTCTTCCAATCCAAGAACATGATATATCTCTCCATCTGTTGGTATCATCTTTAATTTGTTTCATCAGTGTCTTATAGCTTTCTGCATACAGGTCTTTTGTCTCTTTAGGTAGGTTTATTCCTAGGTATTTTATTCTTTTTGTTGCAGTGGTAAATGGGAGTGTTTCCTTAATTTCTCTCTCAGATTTTTCATCATTATTGTATAGGAATGCAAGAGATTTCTATGCATTAATTTTGTATCCTGCAACTTTACCTAACTCATTGATTAGCTCTAGTAGTTTTCTGATGGCCTCTTTAGGATTCTCTATGTATACTATCATGTCATCTGCAAACAGTGACAGTTTTACTTCTTCTTTTCCAATTTGTATTACTTTTATTTATTTTTCTTCTCTGATTGCTGTGGCTAGGACTTCTAAAACTATGTTGAATAATAGTGGCGAGAGTGGACATCTTAGTCTTGTTCCTGATCTTAGAGGAAATGCTTTCAGTTTTTCACCATTGAGAATGATATTTGCTGTGGGTTTGTTATATATGGCCTTTATTATGTTGAAATAGGTTCCCTCTGTGCCCACTTTCTGGAGAGTTTTTATCATAAATGGGTGTTGAATTTTGTCAAAAGCTTTTTCTGGATCTATTGAGATGATCATATGGTTTTTATTCTTCAGTTTGTTAAAATGAAGAAATGTATCAAATGTATCACATTGATTTATTTGTGTATATTGAAGAATCCTTGCATCTTTGGGATAAATCCCACTTCATCATGGTGTATGATCCTTTTAATGTGCTGTTGGATTCTGTTTGCTAGTATTTTGTTGAGGATTTTTGCATCTATATTCATCAGTGATATTGGTCTGTAATTTTCTTTTTTTGGAGTATCTTTGTCTGGTTTTGGTATCAGAGTGATGGTGGCCTCATATAATGAGTTTGGGAGTTTTCCTTCCTTTGGAATTTTTTGGAAGAGTTTGAGTTGGATGGCTGTTAGCTCTTCTCTAAATATTTGATAGAATTCACCTGTGAAGCCATCTGGTCCTGGACTTTTGTTTGTTGGAAGACTTTTAATCACAGTTTCAATTTCCTTACTTGTGATTGGTCTGTTCATATTTTCTACTTCTTCCTGGTTCAGTCTTGGAAGGTTATACCTTTCTAAGAATTTGTCCATTTCTTCCAGGTTGTCCATTATATTCCATAGAGTTGCTTGAAGTAGTCTCTTAGTATGCTTTGTATTTCTGCGGTTTCTGTTGCAACTTCTCCTTTTTCATTTCTAATTTTATTGATTTGAGTCCTCTCTCACTTTTTCTTGATGAGTCTGGCTAATGGTTTATCAATTCTGTTTATCTTCTCAAAGAACCAGCTTTTAATTTTATTGATCTTTGCTATTGTTTTCTTTGTTTCTATTTCATTTATTTTTGCTCTGATCTTTATGATTTCTTTCCTTCTGCTAACTTTGGGTTTTGTTTGTTCTTCTTTCTCTAGTTCCTTTAGGTTTAAAGTTAGATTGTTTATTTGAGATTTTTCTTGTTTCTCGAGGTAGGCTTGTATAACTATAAACTTCCCTCTTAGGACTGCTTTTGCTGCATCCCATAGGTTTTGGATCATCGTGTTTTCATTGTCCTTTGTCTCTAGGTATTTTTTTAATTTCCTCTTTGATTTTCTCTTCTGTGATCTCCTGGTTATTTAGTAACGTATAGTTTAGCCTCCATGTGTTTGTGTTTTTTATGGTTTTTTCCTTGTAATTGATTTCTAATCTCAGAGCATTGTGGTCAGAAAAGATGCTTGATATGATTTCAATTTTCTTAAATTTACTGAGGCTTGATTTGTGACCCAAGATATGATCTATCCTGGGGAATGTCCTGTGTGCACTTGAGAAGAAAGTGTCATCTGCTGTTTTTGGATGGAATGTCCTATAAATATCAATTAAATCTATCTGGTCTATTGTGTCATTTAAAGCTTGTGTTTCCTTATTAATTTTCTGTTTGGATGATCTGTCCAGTGGTGTAAGTGAGGTGTTAAAGTCCCCCACTATTATTGTGTTACTGTGGATTTCCTCTTTTAGAGCTGTTAGCAGTTGCCTTATGTATTGAGGTGCTCCTATGTTGGGTGCATATATATTTATAATTGTTATATCTTCTTCTTGGATTGATCCCTTGATCATTATGTAGTGTCCTTCCTTGTCTCTTGTAACATTCTTTATTTGAAAGTCTATTTTATCTGATATGAATATTGCTACTCCAGCTTTCTTTTCATTTCCATTTGCATGGAATATCTTTTTCCATCCCCTCACTTTCAGTCTGTATGTGTCCCTAGGTCTGAAGTGGGTCTCTTATAGACAGCATGTATATGGGTCTTGTTTTTATATCCATTCAGCAAGCCTGTGTCTTTTGGTTGGAGCATTTAATCTATTCATGTTTAAGGTAATTATCAATATGTATGTTCCTATTAACATTTTCTTAATTGTTATGGGTTTGTTTTTGTAGGT
>NW_020172738.1:3357401-3435450 GCF_003031525.2 Neophocaena asiaeorientalis asiaeorientalis | reverse complement strand
TCTATTTTATCTGATATGAGTATTGCTACTCCAGCTTTCTTTTGATTTCCATTTGCATGGAATATCTTTTTCCATCCCCTCACTTTCAGTCTGTATGTGTCCCTAGGTCTGAAGTGGGTCTCTTATAGACAGCATGTATATGGGTCTTGTTTTTATATCCATTCAGCAAGCCTGTGTCTTTTGGTTGGAGCATTTAATCTATTCATGTTTAAGGTAATTATCAATATGTATGTTCCTATTACCATTTTCTTAATTGTTTTGGGGTTGTTTTTGTAGGTCCTTTTCTTCTCGTGTGTTTTCTACTTAGAGAAGTTCCTTTAGCATTTGTTTTAGAGTTAGTTTGGTGGTGCTGAATTCTCTTAGCTTTTGCTTGTCTGTAAAGCTTTTGATTTCTCCATCAAATCTAAATGAGATCCTTGCTGGGTAGAGTAATCTTGGTTGTAGGTTCTTCCCTTTCATCACTTTAAGTATATCATGCCACTCCCTTCTGGCTTGTAGAGTTTCTGCTGAGAAATCAGCTGTTAACCTTATGAGAGTTCTCTTGTATGTTATTTGTCATTTTTCCCTTGCTGCTTTCAATAATTTTTCTTTGTCTTTAATTTTTGCCAATTTGATTACTTGGGACCCCTATAATGCGAATGTTGTTGTGTTTAATGTGGTCCCAGAGGTCTCTTAGGCTGTCTTCATTTCTTTTCATTCCTTTTTCTTTATTCTATTCCACAGCAGTGAATTCTACCATTCTGTCTTACAGGTCACTTATCCACTCTTCTGCCTTGGTTATTCTGCTATTGATTCCTTCTAGTGTATATTTCATTTCAGTTATTGTATTGTTCATCTCTGTTTGTTTGTTTTGCTGTCTTCATTTCTTTTCATTCCTTTTTCTTTATTCTATTCCACAGCAGTGAATTCTACCATTCTGTCTTACAGGTCACTTATCCACTCTTCTGCCTTGGTTATTCTGCTATTGATTCCTTCTAGTGTATATTTCATTTCAGTTATTGTATTGTTCATCTCTGTTTGTTTGTTTTTTAATTCTTCTAGATCTTTGTGAAACATTTCTTGCATCTTCTCGATCTTTGCCTCCATTCTTTTTCCGAGGTGCTGGATCATTTTCACTATCGTTTTCCTGAATCCTTTTTCTGGAAGACTGCCTATCTCCATTTCATTTAGTTGTTTTTCTGGGGTTTTATCTTGTTCCTTCATCTGATACACAGCCCTCTGCTCTTTTATCTTGTCTGTCTTTCTGTGAATGTGGTTTTTGTTACACAGGCTGCAGGATTGTAGTTCTTCTTGCTTCTGCTGTCTGCCCTCTGGTGGATGAGGCTATCTAAGAGGCTTGTGCAAGTTTCTTGATGGGAGGGACTGGTCAATAAGTGCTATTAAGTCTTTATGAAGAGACCTGCAAAGAATCTCAAGTATATGTGGAAAGACCTCTAAAGAATGGACGAATCTCAAAAACATTATGCTAAGTGAAAGAAGCCTGACACAATAGCCTGCATAGTATATCATTCATTTATATGAAATGTCTAGAAAAGGCAAATATATAGAGAAAGAGAGTAGATTTAGTGGTTACCTGGGGTTGGGGCTGGGAATAGGGATTGACTGCAAATGGAAATGTGGTCTTTCTGGGATAACAAGTATTTGTGAAAATTGATTGTAATGATGGTTGCACAGCTCTATAAAATTACTAAAATTCTTTGACTTCTACACTTAAAGTGGGTGAGTTTTATGGTATATAAATTATACTTCAATGAAGTTGTTAAGAATAAAAGATATTTGACATTATTTTTCTTCAATGCCATGCAATAAGTCAGAAGACTTACAAATAATTTTTTTCAATTCCTTCATTCAATCCTCAAAATCACCAGAAGAAAAATTTATTCATTCCAAAGGATGATCTGATATAGTCATGGTCTGGAACATCAAACAAGAAAAAGAGCAAGAATTATGAGCTAAATGTGAAAAGTCCCTTTGCCTCAAAATTGAGCATGTAATTTACAGACAGCTCAATTAGCAGAAAAGAGAGCTTAACATGGTCCAAACATAAAAATGGTCATGCTGTCCTCCCAGATTAGTTCTTGAACAGTGACTATTGTTTGTTCATTCATCTCAGCTGCCATCTCCTTCAGCATCTCATTTAAGACCCACCTGTACAAAGAATCTGCCCTTTCCATGAGGACGTTTTAAGTGGAAAAATTAAACCTGAAGTATTAGTTCATCCCATTAGTAATTATTCAGGATCGCCTGGGTGCCCATAATTTAAATCTAATTTAAATCCAGTGATGGCTCAAAGAAGAGAGAACGTTCATATATATTTAGTTGTCAGGCATTTTGTTACTAGAGTTAGAAATAATTTCAGGGACATAAGGATACATTTCATCACATCAGAAAAGAAGTGTTAATACTACCTAGGATGTGGCTTTATCTCATAAATTCTCTCTCTCTTCCTCTCTCTCTCTCTCACTCTAACTCTATCTCTATCCCCATTTCTCTCTCTCTATCTCTGTCTATACCTCTCTCTCCATCTCTGTCTCTACCTCTATCTCCATCTCTATCTCTATCTCCATCTCTCTCTCTCTACCTCTATCGCTATCTCTCTCCATCTCTCTCTCTCTCCATCTCTATCTCTATCTACCTCTTACTCCTCCTCTAATTTTCTCCCTCCCTCTCTCTCATAAGTAGTATTTGACAGACCAGCATTGCTATATTAATTACTCCAAAATATTTACTACACTCCTCCTATATGTGAGGTGCTGTCATTTAATACTGAAAACTTAACAAGATAGCTCTGACTTCAAGGGCTTTTCAATTTAATGATTTAAGTTTTAACCCAAACATTGCTAGAAAATATTCCTAGAGAGTGTGTGTATAATAGATTGATTTAAAATGTGTGTTATTGGAAAGTGATAAATAATTTTTCTTGTTATTGTGTTTTCTGGAAAATTCCAAGCTATACATATCCATGGCTATTTTTTACTAAGAAAGTATTTCGATTATATTTTGTATAGATTTCTTCATTAATAATATTTGATATCTGTATTGTAGTTTTAATTTTGCAAGGGGATTTAATAGCTCTTATTTTACACAGGCATTATTGTTTAACTGCATTTTTCAGATGAAGAAACTGAGGCTCTAGGAATTAGCATCTAAAGCCCTGTCCTCATTCAAGGACTCTGTTGCTCTTCAGTATTACACATGCTCTCTGCCATCTTCACTTTTGGTTGATAACATCAAAAATTTAATCAATCATTTAAGCAAGTAGGAAAGAATGTCGACAGATTCCACGACTATATCTGCAGGCTTTTCAGCATCTGTCCTCATGAACTCACCATCCCTTCTGTTGTTAGAGATGAACTACCTGTATGCCTACTTAAAGCAAATCCCCCCATTCATGCACTTGATTCCATCCCTTCTTTCCATCCCAAGCATGTTGTTTCAGAAGTAATTCCCTTACTTTTCTATGGTATCTATGTTTACTTCTCTACTGGATCATTCCATTAGTATACAAACATGCTACTGGTTTTTTCATTATTAAAAAAGAAATCCTTCCACTGGACTTCTCTTCCTAAATATCACCCCATTTCTCTGCTCCCATTTGCAGTCACCCCAAAATGTTGTATATACTTAAATATCTAACTTTGCTATTCCCATTCCCTCTTTATTGTCCTCATAACTCCATTAAAACACCTTTGGCCAAGGTCACCAATGACATATCACAAATTCAACCAATTCTTAGTTCACAGCCTACTTGATCTTTTACATTTTACACAGTTGATAAACAGCTCTTCTTGAAAGCACTTTATTTACTGGGATATCAAGAATGCACATACGTTTAGTTTTCCTCCTACCCCATTGATTGATCCTTCTATGATTCCTTTGTCCCCATCCTCCCTAACCTCTCGCATGGAGTGTCCCAGGGCATGGGGTGCTCTCTACACTCACTCTTTGGTGACTGTGCTTGTTATTTAGTTCCTGAGTCTCACCTCAGGCTATTCTTTTATACTGGGCTTTGTAATACTGAGCTTGGGATTCTACAAACCACATTCTCCTTTGCCAGCTGGTCCCGTTTAGGTTCTGCCAATGGGGGCAAGAGATAAATTGGAAAATGAGAAGAGGGAGAAGAAACTTAAATGGTAGTGGAAGAGAGACAGACAGACCCTGGAAGAGACAACTGATTCCAGTAGCAGAGATTTGTCCCAGTTTGTAGGGTTCCCCCCAACATATTGCCAGAATCAGTTCTCTCTGAAGCACTAAGCAAATGATGCCACCTCCTCAGAGGTCTGAGTCCCATGGGCCCCTCTTCCAAGACTTTACCTTTCATTAATCCCAACCTCTTCCCTTTGCTTCCCCAGCAAAGGAATGGTGACTGCTCCCTGAAGTTGTGTCTTCTTGCTGCCTTTTCAGTTTTCTAATACCTGGCTACCATCGTCTTTATGTTACATCCTCTAGTTAAGATCATTGATGTGGTTTCTGATTCCCGATTGAACCCTGGCCTATACAGCGATCTAATCTAGTCACATAGCTTGAAATACTACCTTTATACAGATGATTTCCAGGCCTTTCTTCCAAACTCCCGACTTGTGTCAGGTCAAATGATACAAAATTGCCATTTTTACAGTTATACAAGTTGAATATCAGCAAGTACATATGGTTCAACGCTAATATAAAACTAATAGGCCCCTCAATGTTAACAATTTCATAAAAGAATTCCTCCCCATCATCTTTGAATGAATCCCCCACCTCAGTTTGATAGTGCATTCACACCTTTGGTCAATCAGGCCAAAACCCTCCAAGTTTCCTCACCTCTTCTCTTTGTCTATACCCTGACTTTAATTTGTAAGCAAATACCATTGGTCCTGCTCTCAAAATGTATGCAAAACCTTGTCATTTATCATTATCTGCAGCATTAGTCCAGACTGAGTCCTTATAGGGAATTCCCTGGTGGTCCAGTGGTTAGGACTCTTCACTTTTACTGCCAAGGGCACAGGTTCAATCCCTGGTTCGGGAAGCTAAGATCCCTCAAGCCGTGCAGCATGGCCAAAAAAACCAAAACAGACTGAATCCTTATCAACTCTCATCTAGTTTATTGTGATAGCCTCACAACTAGTTTCCCTATGTATATCCTTACAGCTGTTCTCATCAAAACAGCCAGAATGATCCCTTCAAATCAATCTCACTCCTCTGCTCGTAGCCCTACATTGCCTTTGATTTTACTTAGAATAAAAACTCTACCTCCAGTTTCACCACCATTTCAGTCAAAATGAGTCCCAGGTGTGACTTGAACATTCCCAGTGTACTCCTGCTTAAAGCCATTATGCTGCAATTAGTGGAATGTTCTTCTTCAAGATGTCTACCTGAATAATTCCCTCACTTCTTTCAAAACTGAAATATCACCTCCTCAATTAAGACTAGCCTAACCACTCTATTAAAACTGCAACAACCCTACACTTTGGCATCCCATGCCCATTGAGCTTGCTCTGTTTTTCAGTTGGTTGGCTTATTTATTTTCCTCTTTGTAACTAATAATTTCAAACATACTATATATTTATTTTACTCAGGACATACTGGACTGCAGCATGTAAAGCCAAAAGTATCTATGCCAAAAGTATCTAAGAGCTAAACACAATAAATTTTATGTCACACATGAAACAGACCAAAGTAGTATTCCTTATAAGAGGGAAGATTTTTTTTTTCACTTGTGATTCAGTGATTGGCTCTTTCTATTCTGAGGCACCATCATCCCCTAGGGACCTGCAATTTTTTTTATTTTTTATTTTTTTGCGGTACGCGGGCCTCTCATTGTTGTGGCCTCTCCCGTTGCAGAGCACATGCTCCGGAGGCGCAGGCCCAGCAGCCATGGCTCACGGGCCCAGTCGCTCCGCGGCATGTGGGGTCTTCCCGGACCGGGGCACGAACCCGTGTCCCCTGCATCGGCAGGCGGACTCTCAACCACTGCGCCACCAGGGAAGCACCCCCTTTCCATTTTTAAAAGTGGTTTTCACTGTTGTTCCTTTTACTCAGGACTTAGTGTTGAATTTCATTCACCATTTTTGCTATAACTACTAATTTGATTTCATATTTTCCTCTTTATGTTGTAACACTGCAGGCTATACCCAAGCTATTATTCCAGGTCTACCTTACTAAAAGAAAATTGATTTTGTTCAGGTATAGGGGGCTTATGTAGTTCATGGTCTGGATGGCTCCCCAGCTCCTACAGTGAATTTTGATTAGTCTAAACAAGCTATAGTAATTCTATTATCTCTCCCGGTGGTTGGTTTAAACATGATGGAGTGACGTGACTGTAGCCAATGACACATAAATTGTATTCTGCTTGGGGAACTGGCAAAAGGGTATGGCAGGGACTCATCCTTTTTGTGAATATTTTTAGTATTTCCACTACCATCTTGCAACTATGCAGAGAATCATCTACACATTGAACACTGCAGAGAGAAAAGATGAGTGGAACCTGGTTTCTTGATAACACAATGGTGCTCCAGAATTAATTCTGAAACTGCCCAACCTCTGGGCCTCTTGTTTTGTGGAATAATACTTGCTACTTTTTTGTAGGCTTCTTTCTTACTTGAAGCCAAAGGCATGTCGACATGTGTTGATTTACTTTTGTAGGTTTCCTAATATTAAACCATTCTTGCATCTCAGAACACACCCTATCTGATCTTGATGTGTTTTATTTACTTTATATCATCCAAAATTAAGGTTGGTCAAAATTTATTTAGGCATTTGAATCTTATTCCATAGTAAGATTGCTCTATAATTTCTCTTTTTATACTGTCAATATTCCAAAGACATAATAGCACCATAAAAGGAGATGGAAAAAACTCTCTCACTTGCTTTATTTTTTTGAAGAGTTTGTATCAAACTTGAATTCTTATTCCTTGAACATCTGCTGTAACTTGGCTTACTGTCTGGGGCTGGTGTTTCTTTTGCTTGCTGTGGTAGTTAATGTGTGTACTTTTGTGCATACATTTTGCAGGAGGAGGAATAGGTGCTGCTTTGAATACTAGTTTGATTTTTTAAAGGGTTATGAGACCATTAGATTTTCTATATTATCCTGAATCACGTGTGGTAATATATGTTTTAATATTTTTTAAGAAAAATATTGATTTCTTCCAAATTCCAAATGTGTTGGCATAGAATGTTTTAGTATATACTCATAATAGTAAAACATTTCCCCATTACCCATTGTAATGTTCATTATATTCCTAATATTCTTATTTTCTTCTTTACAGCTCAGTCTTATCATACATGTGTATATTTTATCCATATTTTAATGCACTCACTTTGAGCTTTGTTGATTTTCTCTTGTTTCTTTGCTTCTATTTCATTAATTTTTGTTCTTATTTTTATTATTTTTTTTCTTTTCTCTAGAGTTTTGCTGTTATTTTTTGACTTAGATCCTTAAATTATTAACTGTTAATCTTCGATTCTAATGCATAGATTAGAAATTTCTGCCTGCATATCACTTCAGTTTCATCCTGCTCTATTTGATATGTGGTGTTTACATTTGTATTCATTTCTAAATATAGTATGTTCCAACTTCCATTATGATTTCTACTTTGACCAGTAAATCATTGAAAGTTTGATTTGTTCTTGCTGTTATTATCAGAGTGAACCAGTAAGCGGCAATCAGGATTTGCACCCAAGTTTTCTGGCTCAGAGTCTGTGTCCCTAACAATCAGACATACTTCCTCTCTGTCACTCTGGCTTTGCTTTCTCTCCTAACCTGTGGAATATCGGCCTGGCCATTTCTTTCCTTGAGATGATATTTGCATATATTTTTTGTTATAATTTATCTAGCTTTTCTATATGTATGTAGTGGGAGATAGGTTCCTGTTAACCCATTCACTATGTGGCAGAAACTAGAACTTTCTCCCAGCTTATATTTTACACACCAATTTTTCTGTGGCTAGCAGAACTTACTACAATTCTAGATGATCAAATACTAACACTCTGGGTTGCTATTGTCTTGAAATAAGTTAGATGAACTCAATGGAAATCTAGAGGAAAATGTGAAGACATTGATTCTAGTCTTCCCGTTTTGTTTGGTTTCCCTGGAATCTAGGTGAGTTTTCTGTAAGCTGATGTTCATGCTCAGCCGTGCGTGGTTGAAAGTCAAAAAAGAAGGATGGCCCAGGTAAGTGTGTGGAGGCCCAACGCCAATTTTGCAGTTCAAATAGAATTTACTGGACCCACTAGCTTTTAAAAAGCATCCATAAAGTCAATTTTAGATGAGCATGCTTTTCTTCCAGGAAATTAAAAACACATCTACAGACCATCTTATTTCCCTTCAGAATTTCTCTGTAAGCAGGCACTGTAAAGACTTTACTTTTCCCACTGTATTCAGGAAGAATCTGAAGCTCAGTATCTGAGGCCTATTCCCTGATGAAGAATCCAGGGTGTCATTTAAAATATAGCTTAATGTATGGGAACTATCTCTCCAATATTGTTTTGTTTTTTTTTTTTTTGAAACAAGACATTCTTCAGAGATACACTTGTGAAGAGGCCGCATATTTTTGGAGCAAAATTTGAGCACTCCTTGGGTTTTATTCCTTCTTCAAATAAGATGCAGATTTATAACAGGGCTAGGAAAATGTTGTCACATCTTTTCATCCCACTCTGTACCATATCTTTACATAAGTAGTTTTAAATGACTTTGTTGGTAGCCACACAGACAGAATCTAGAGTGATGGATATATTTTTTCTCTTCTATTTTTACCATGAGGATGATATCTTCTTCAGTTACAAAGAGGAGCAATTACATAGTCTTAGAGAAAATAGAATAATGGCTTAATATCATTTCAATATAGTAAAACCTCACTTATTTGGCCTATAAATAGAGAATTTGACGAATAGACAGTACTTATCCTGATGTTTCTCATTCCCTATGGATCAGGAATCTTTTTTTTTTTTTTGCAGTACACGGGCCTCTCACTGTTGTGGCCTCCCCCGTTGCGGAGCATAGGCTCCAGACACGCAGGCTCAGTGGCCATGGCTCACGGGTCCAGCTGTTCTGCGGCACGTGGGATCTTCCCAGACCGGGGCATGAACCCGTGTCCCCTGCATCGGCAGGCGGACTCTCAACCACTGTGCCACCAGGGAAGCCCAGGAATCTTTATAATAAATAACCTTATGATGCAACCATATGTGGAAATAACATTTAAAATCTGTAGGAAAACACATTGCTTTCAAATGCTTCATGAATAAATAATTGATACTCTATTAATAAGTCAATCTATTCAAAATATACTGCCTTAGAACTATGGTAGTCTGTATTTGACTTAGTGGCTATATCTAGAAGCAAATAACTGGGAATGTCTTTTGAATTTCAACTGACTATAAGTTCGTGAGCTTATATTGTATTAATTGACATTTTCCTTTAAGAAGTGGCTATTCATTTTCCTTTAAGAAGTAGCTACTTTCTCTTTGTAACTCAAGGGCTCATTGTGGGAAAGCTGAAGGAAGCTTAGACCCTCACCCATTATCTTCCTCCAGCTTCTCTCACTGTCTACTCTCTACACAGAGTTCAGAATCAATACCTGATTAGATCTAGTCAAATCAGCAAAATAGCAGACACATCATTTCCACCTTCCTGCATCAAAATGACTCTAAGTGGTCTGCAAGAAAATAAACCATCATCTTCTCCATTACTTTAAGGATCTGTTCCTGAAAAACCAATATCTATTGCTAAGGACTTTATACTCATATATCTTTTAATTACCTCTGGAATGTGTAAATACTCTTAGATCAGGATTGAAATGCTTTGCTCATTATGTGTGTGTCTGCTACATCTCCTACTACTACTTTTTTGGCAAGGATCTTTGGATTTTCAATAGAATCTCACATAAAGAACAATTTTAAAATATGAACCTTTCACAGCCTTTGCAAAGAATGTTACAGACCACAGATCTGCTGGGATTTGGGAGCAGCGATATTTTATGGCATAAGAATATAGCAGAGCTTTTCATGCTAGTACAGTAGTTGGACACATGGCTTATGCCAGGTGGTGCTGAATAAATAAAACAAGATTGTTGACAAGAGAAAGACTATTGCAACTGAAATCTTACACCAGCGGAACTGCTGTACCTCCGCACAGTAGATATAGTCTATTCTGTAGTATTAGTAATGTCCATATTTCAGTCAAAATGAGGAATATTTTAGTCTATTCTGTAGTATTAGTAATGTCCATATTTCAGTCAAAATGAGGAATATTTTAGTCTATTCTGTAGTATTAGTAATGTCCATATTTCAGTCAAAATGAGGAATATTTTAGTCTATTCTGTAGTATTAGTAATGTCCATATTTCAGTCAAAATGAGGAATATTTTTGTATCTTCAATTGCTCTTTCAGGGACTACAGAAGGAACAGTTAGTGGATATATTTATTGATCTGCTTAGCTGACTCATTAGGGGGCCATTTATAAGAAAACTGTAAGAAAAATCTCAGTCCCAGACATTAAAGAATATCAATATGCCACTTTGTGTTCTAATCATTTGCACAACTGTTTTATCTGTTTTAAACTTTTTAAATGAAGTAAGTATACTCTTATCTTAATAAACCTCTCCCTTTTTAAATATCCTCTGTTCCCTTTTACCTACTGGATTTATTTTCTCATAACTTAAGGAAGAGGCTCAAGGTGCCCGCACACTCAATCAGTGGTTCTGCAAAGAGAGAAACACCCCGCTTGACTTACCTATAGCCAAAGTGTAGGCTGCAAGTTTTTGGAAAATATGTATGTATCCCGATGTGTAGGTTGGGTTGATTTCATCTGACATTTTTAACCTGACAATAGTCATGGATAGATCAAGCGATATAACTGTAGGAGGGGGAGCAACAAGGGGGAAGAAAAATCTGTCTCTTGTTTACTGTATCATAGCACAAAAAAATCATATATTTCATATCTATCCATGGAAGAGACATGAGAAGCAGCTCTGCATTATCACAGGAACTACTGTTGCCATCAAATGAGGTTATGGAGGGCAGAACTATTTTTTTAGTGAACAAATCACTCTTGCATAGGCAAAAAAGGAGAAAAAGCCACAACAATGCATCTGCACGTAACTTCCATCCTCAGCCACAAATTGATTTGGAATGCCTGTTTACAATCATAAAGCTGAAGAAGAATATAGAGGAGAAATCATATAAAGCAACCTAAAGGAAGAGGTTGAGAAGCATTTAAATAAATTAGATGCCTTTGTTAATTGGTTGAAGAATTGAGGGGGAAAGGAAGGACTGCCCTGTCCTGCAGCATGGAGAGTCCTAAATGTCAAAGAAGTGGAACACTTTAAGCAGCAAAATGTCACAGAAGCTAGGAGCACAGATCCCAGAGGTGTGCAGCTCTATTTTCTAGCTGTGTGACCTTGGCTGACTTGGACAGCCTCTCTAATGATTGGTTTTCTAGACTTTAGAGTGGGGTTGACACTGGTACCAGGGACCTCCTCCACTGTCACCCACTCCTGAACATGCCAACCACCCCTGTCTCGGGGCTGTTGTGCTTTTTTCCCCTCCAGCACAGAATGCTCATCACCTAGAGAGCCTCCTGCTTCACCCCCATATTTTCTTCAATTTATGCCCAAATCTTTCTGTTTCCTGAATTCTGAGTTTTCTCTATAGCATTATACATTTATTTTGGTTGCCTGTTTCCTCCAGTAGAACATAAGGACCAGTGGAACATGGACTTAATATATACACTGCTGGAGCATCACCTGTGTGCTTGGTACATATGTGCAGAATGAATGAATGAAAGGCTAATGGATGAATGAATGAAAGAAAGAGTGTGTGGAAAAGGAGAGAGTAACTTCACTGAAGCCTGCAGAAATCAAACCACACAGGCTGTGTAGACTGAGTTGTGGAATTTATCCTTCATCCCCAAAAACAGAGGGATGCAATTTCCAAGGGATGTTTGAAGATTAAGTGACAGAGGGAAAGCGATTCAGCCTGGAATCAAAAACATCTTTACTCAATTCATGTCAATTACCAATATATTATTAATGAATGGCCCAATTAATCTGTTTCACAATGGGATCACCACTCAAGTATTTATGGGAGTTGTCACTTTCCCTTCCAGAACCTTACAGTTTTCATGAGAAAATAGAGTATGAAATCCTCAGGTCAGTTGCCATTCAAAACTGTTACTCAGACCTTCTAGACCAGCTCACTGGAAAGACAGTTTGATAAAATCTGCCCTCCAGGGTGCCTAAAACCTCGTATATTATGGTCATTTAAAAGAAGAAAGGTTCTGCCAACATGAACAGACTGTCACCTTATTCTCTTTCTTGCTAAAATAGAGTCTAGTAGGTTGAATATCTGGATTAGCTTCCAGGCATGGCTCATTTACTAAGTCTCAGGCACTGTGTTAAGCATTTATAAAGAGTATTGATTAATAAACATAATCCTCACAAAGACCCTATAAGATAAGCGCTATTTTTATCTGAACATTACAGATGAGGAAACTTAGGGTCAGGGAATCTCAATGAAACAATCTGCCCGTGGTGCCACAGTTGGCCACAGTACATGGCAGAGCTGTGGGTTCTAGCTCCAGCGATCATGAGTCCTCTATTATTCTGTCTCTAATGCAGGTAAAGTGAGGATCAGAGAAGTTAAGGAAGTTGTTGAAGTCACACAGCTGTGAAGAGATGGAGCCTGGAATCAAGTCCAAGTATGCAACACCAAAGCCTGTGTTGCCAAATCACCTCCTGACTAGTCTTGTGTGCTCTTCATTAATCTTTCATGATTTGAAGAGGGAAGAGATATGGGGATATATGTATATGTATAGCTGATTCACTTTGCTATAAAGCAGAAACTAACACACCACTGTAAAGCAATTATACCCCAATAAAGACATCAAAAAAAATCTTTCATGATTTGGGTGCATTGGCAACCCCTCCCCCTTCAATGCAAGTCAGGATGTATCACCTTTCAGAGCTGCACAAAGTACAAATCAGGGTACAGATGCACCGTGGGCTCAGAAGAGTTATGGATAAACTTTTGATTTGTATAATCTAGCAAGATTTCAAGTTTTCATTCCCTCTCACATGATATAATGCTTGCACATGCGTGTGCAATGCAGCTTATAAACACTCATTAGTTCTTCACAAGGTGGCATTTCTGCCTTGAATATGATAATTGCAATTAATCCTCAGCACTTCTGTCTTACCCAGCACCAATAGAGCATGGAAAAAGAAAGGAAAATGCCAGCATTGAGTGACAGAAAGTATTAACTCAAGTAGCTCTTTTACTCCTGGAATGAGAAAATTTGAACCTTAGAGAGACTTATTTAAACGAGCTATATGATAACAGCCCTTAAGGATCTGGGATGGGATGTTCACTTGGAACTTACCCAGTAAAATAGCAAGGATCCAGTTTCTTCAAGAAATTTCTTAATGCAAGAATTGGCTCAAAAACTTGATCATTGTGGTTCTCTCTTTTCAAGCCAACAGAAATGGTTTATAATCTTAGTATCAGCTTCTCAAATACATGTGTTTTCAGCTTGCTTTACCAGCCCCAGCTGGTCTTTATTGGATAAGGTATATCCAGTGGCTACTGTTAAGCATCCTAGAGTTACAAAAAGTGAAAAGATGACAAACCCAAGAAGAAAGGGTTCTGGTCATTATTTTTAAATGACACATTACCTCTCCTTTTGATATAACTTTCTAGGCTTCCATCAAGGATTATTAAACCATTATCAAACCAAGCCAATGCCTCAGAACATTTCCCAGCCATACACTAACAGTTAAGAATGGGTCTTCTCATTGCAAACGACTGTCATTACCTCATCCTTGTCCTGAATAGAATGTCATCTCTTCCTTCGATGAGAATGAGTTATTCTCATCAAAGGAAGCATTTAAATAAATTAGATGCCTTTGTTAATTGGTTGAAGAAACTTAGTCTTTTCACTCTATCAATTGAGATAATTCTCCATTAAAAAGAGTTTGATTCAAGTTCACAAAATTTTGATATATGCAGCCACCATTGAACCACACAGCCAAGATGCCATTTTATATATCAAGATAGAGAGACCCTCTGTCAACCTCTCGATGTCTCGGTTTTCCCCATTACAACCTGAATACTGTGGGAGGTTCGTGGTAACAGAAATGAAGAGAAAATGGACGCATCCTGATGAACATAAAGGCATTCTTTACTTTCTTGCAAAAAGGTCTTCCCACACTCTTAAAAAGAAGAATGCAAGCAAGCGAGCTGAGCTCTAATTTTTCTTTTTGGGAAAATCTGGAATTTGGTACTGTTTTTTAAAAATGGGCATTCCATCAGCCCTAATTACTGTTGGAAATGATTCCATTGGAACTACTTGGTAATTCAATACAGAGTTTCTCTCCAGACCACCAGTTCAGAATTGGCTCCAATGAGAAAGAATTCTGAGTTATTATCAGATGGCGTCTGCCTGCTAGGATGAGAGAGATTAGGGGAATTGATCAGTCTCCATGCAGGGGTGCAGGGCCATGTGAGTCAAATGTCATTAGTTTCAACCCTTCATCACTCATCCCCTCCCATCCACCTCCCACTGCCCTCAGCAGCACCAAAGCCAAGAAATGGGTTGATATAAAGACTAAATCATTATTTTTGTTCCATGTGTGGTCCTATCTTTCAGAGATATCTTCAAGGCCAAGAGAACTAGTGTCAACAGTTATCACTGATATGTAAGTCCCAAGAACTTCTGCCAAGCCAGCGTGTTGGTACATGAAAGGTCAGGTGATTGTATCTCTGGATCTTTTGAGAGCCTAAGGACTGAAAAATTTTACTGTGTCATGCAGACACATACCAATTGAAATGAAAACAGATAAAACCATGAAAGTACAGGAAATTTAACAAAATACAAAGCTGAAACACTTTAAAATTATCTATTTCCAAATATTTTTCTCATTTATGGGGGATTCCTGCTTTGCTGCTGCCCCAAACATGCGCACAGGCTGCATAATGGATATTACAACAAATGGTGTGAGACTCAGCGTGTTGTAAAAGTTCTAAATATGCAGTCCAGAGACCTATGTTCAAGGTTTGACTCTATGGGTCAAGAGGTAGGGACCTCAGGCAAGGCAATGAACTTCCAAAACAGATTCTTTCTGTTTTTTTTTCCAGTTTGCTTAAGTATAAAATTACAAACAATGCTCAGACTTTCTGCCAGTAAACTTTTGTTAGATTCATTTTAATATACATTCAGTAATAAAATATTATTAATTAATGAATGTTAATTTAATATACTCTCTGACTAATGATAAATACTGAGAGCTGGCCATGTACCAGGCAGTATTCTCAGTTCATTACTTATGATAACTCATGTGATTCTCATAACAACACTACAAGGTAGATATTATATCCATTTTTTTAAAATATCAGGAAATAAAGGTTCAAGGTTGACTCTAAGATGGTGTAACTAGTAAATGGCAGAGCTGGAATTTCAACTCAAGCTACTTGTTTCAGAATATAAATTACTCAATTATACTGACTTCCCATAAAGTGTGATTTTTTTTTCTTTAAAACCAGGTGAGGGAGACAATGCTATATCATGTTTTCATTTTAATGTTTTCATTCATTTACTCGGTTTTGCATTATGCCAGCCACTGAGGATACACAATCATGTTATCTCTAGTAAGGGAGACAGACAAGAAATAAAAAAAACAAATAAGCAAGAAAACAAAGAAGAGATATATGCTACTGGGAAAATGAACCAGAATTATACAGAGTGATTGTTTAGTTGAGGAAGACACCTTTAAGATAATGACATTTGATCCAAGATTGGAATATCAAGAACAAGTCCACCATGTGAAGATATGAGTATTCCAGGCAGAAAGAACTGCAAGGGCAAAGACCTTGAGTTGAGAATGAGCTTGGAAAATAATTTCCAATGTAGGTAGAAGTGGTTAGGTGATACAGATTGAATGTTTGTGTCCTCCCACAATTCATGTGTTGAAAACAATCCCCAGTGTGATGTCACTTTGAGGTGGGGCCTTTGGGAGGTAAACAGGTCATGAATGGGATTGTGTCCTTATAAAAGAGGTATCAGAGAGTTCCCTCGCATCTTCCACTATTTAAGGTTACAGTGAAAAGACACTGTCAGTGATGAAGCTCGGCCTGACCAGGCACTGAACCTGCCAGCAACTTGGTCTTGGATTTCCCAACTTCCAGAACTATGAGAAATAAATGTCCATAGCTTATAAACCACCTAGTTTGTGGCATTTTGTTATAGCAGCCTGAATGGACTAAGACAGTAGGGAAAGGAAGAAAGTGGAGGGAGATAAGGAATAATAAGTTAGACAGTGTGCCTGGAGAGTGAGAATGAGAAGAGGATTCAAGGGCAGGTAGAGGCAGACAAAGCAGGGCCTAGAAGGCCATGCTCAGCCCTGAAGAACAATGAACAACCAAAGTAGTGTTTGCAGTAGTTAGGTAATGTAATCAGATATTTTTGACATGCTTTGAAAACTTACTCTGACTGCCCAACAGATAAACAAATGGAGATCATAAGAATCAGAAAAGGGAGAGTAGTCTGGAGACTATTTCAAATAGCAAAGACAAGAGATGGTTTCCTGGTTTCCTTGACTCGGGTGCTGGTGATGGAGATAGGAAAACATGGATGGATTTGAGATACACTTTGGATGTAAAATTGACAAGTCTTGGCAGATGTGAGAAGGAGGTATTAAGGTTGACTTCTAAGTTTCTAGTTTTTATTATGGAATGAATATATCATTCTTTATGTGCACCAAGTTGGGTTGAAAAAATTCTGAGTTTCACTGTGGACCTTTGAGGTCAAGAAAGGTATATTAGTGAAGGATAAAAACTAAAAAGTCTAATGAGTTTGATAAATATTTATTGAATGATTAAAGTAACTTTCTTTCCATTTTTCTGACCATGGATCATCACCAGTTACACACATGCACATACAAAATTTTGACACTGGAAATGTTATGGACTGAATGCTTGTGCTCCCCCAACACAGCAATTCATATGTTGGAGATTTAAGCCCCCATGTGATGGTATTCGGGGATGGAGATTTTAGGAGATAATAAGGGTTATATGAATTCATGAGAATGGGGCCCTCATAATGGGATTAGTGCCCTTATATAAGAGACACCAGAGTGCTTGTTTCCTCTCTTTCTGCCCACACATAAAGAAGAGGTCATGTGAGCACAGAAACATGATAATGGCTACTTACAGGCAAAGGGAAGAGGCCTCAAAGTGAAACCTATCTTTCTGGCACCTTGATCTTGGACTTTTGGCCTCCAGAACCATAACAATAAATTTTTGTTGTTTAAACTAACCATCCGATGGTATTCTGTTATGGCAGCCCAAGCTGACTAAGATATGAAATTAACTGGTGAAGTGGAATTTAATGAATTGACAAATTCCAGATGCCATTTCCATTCTGATTCATCCCCAGATGATTTTATTGAATATATCATCTGAAACCCAGTGGAAGTACCTCTACATCCTCTGCACGTGGCAATATTCAGAAAATGTGTACTCCCCATCCATTGGTCCCTACTTCTGGAAATGTCTCAGAACAGACTTCGTTTCTAAGATGAGAGAGGGAGAAAGAACAAATATTCACCTCAACGAATTAATCTCAGTTTACCCAGATGAATCTAAAGATAGATTCGCTGTAAGATACATTCC
Source organism: Neophocaena asiaeorientalis asiaeorientalis (assembly GCF_003031525.2). NCBI lineage: Eukaryota > Metazoa > Chordata > Mammalia > Artiodactyla > Phocoenidae > Neophocaena > Neophocaena asiaeorientalis. The sequence continues at coordinate 3,417,810 of NW_020172738.1, read as the reverse complement.
AGTATCAATTACCTCCGTTGACTCAGATGATTAAACTAATCAACTGCCTCTTCCTGGTCTTATTTACTAGTTAGAGATTACAGTTAAGTCCCTGACATATGAACAAGTTCCATTCCCAGCGTGGGTTGGTGAGTCCCAATTTGTTCGTAAGTCCAACAAAGTTAGCCTAGGTACCCAACTAACACAATCGACTATATAGTACTGTACTGTAATAGCTTTATAATACCTTTCACACAGATAATACATAAAAAACAAACAAACACAAAAAGTAAACATTACAACAGCTGGCATACAGGAGCTGGCATCGAACAAACAGGCAAGAAGAGTTACTGACTGGAGGAGGGAGAGGAGGCGGGTGATGGTAGAGCTGAAGGATCATCAGCCATAGGAGACGGAGGGCAAGATGCAATTTCACTCATGCCTGACGTTGATGGCACAGGTTCTGGTTCCACTGATGGCTGGATTCAATTCTATCTACCTCCCTTAAAAAAACGATCCAGTGATGCTCTTTTTATCTCCTCATAGATGACACGGCAGCACTGGATCACATTCTGAACAGCTGCTGCAAACTTCATGCAATATTCTACGTTTGGGTTCTGTGCCTCAAAAACTAACAATGCCTCCTCAAATAAAGAAAATCCCCTTGCTATTTCCAGTATCATGAATCTCTTCAGTTCTTCAGTTACTGCTTTCTCTTGTCTCTCTTCATCCTTTCTCTGGGCCTCCAATTCCATCAAGTCTTCATTAGTAAGCTCCTCGTGTTGCACAGCAATAGTACTGTACAGCAAAGTACACAAAAGCACAACCACTAGAGGATGCATGCACGTGAAACTACACCAGACACGTGAACTAACTTACGTGATTGGACATGAGAACACACGTTCGCATCTTTGAAAGTTCTCAACTTGAAGGTTCGTATGTAGGGGATTTACTGTACTCAATTGAACAAGGAAATCTTTCTAATAGAAGAGCAGTCAGAAAACTTTTTCTGTAAAGGACCAGAGAGTAAATATTTTCAGTTTTGCAGACTAAGTGGTCTCTGTCACAACTACCCAATCTGTGGTAGAGTGAAAGCAGCCACAGACAATAAAGTAAAGGGCATGGCTGTGCTCCAATATGACTTTGCTTACAAAAGCAGGCAGAGGTAAGATTTGGCCCATGAGCTATAGTTTGCCGATCCCTATAATAGAACATTGTTTTGGTCACATATTATGTTTTCAGATAATTTCACAATTACTTTAACATATTACACATACATAGGGCAAAAGCTGAAATCATAAGTGCCTTTGTAATCATTACAGGGCATAGCATATGTATATAAATATGTGGCTGTCTGTTAATATCATTCCCAGGGTGTCATTCACTATTTATCTGGTAAAAGTCCAATCTGCCTTTGGGAAACCACTCCTTCAAATTACATGAATTCTGGTGTGGCTCTCATAGTTTGCCTTCCAATAATCCATGAGCAGCCTACACAGGCCAGTTAAAGCATTCCATTCCGCTAGTCAAAGAAAAATTAGCTCAAAGATAAAAGCAAGTTACAAAATTTGGATTATGTATGCATAGAGGGAGGGATAACTTTGTTCCTCCTCTAAAATATGAGGCCATAAAGATGATGTAATGCGAGACTCATTAGAATCATCTTCCAAAGCTACATGAACGAAGTCATCTATAGTATCAGCAAATGAGATCAATGAAATGAAAGAACAGAACTATCCAGCATTGCAACGACAGAATCTGAGGCCCAGGATCAAGCCTTCTGTTACAAAAACAATAAACTCTTCTTTTTAATATCTACTGGAAAGTGGATCTCCAATGCTTGTAAACAAAGGGATTTGGAAAATAAAATTTCACTATAGATACTACAAAATCACAATGAAATGAGGCAATTTCAAAGAGTAAGACACGCCAGTATCATAACTGTACCAATGGCTGACTTGATTAGGGAAGAAATAAGTAGTAATTTGGGGGTATAGTCTTGTAAGAAAAATTACAGAATGCCAGGCTGCTAGGAAAAAGTTTTATGACATCACATCTGAATTAATGTTTAAGAAGTGCAGAATACTTCATAGACACAATGGATTGTAGATATATGGATCATTCCCTAGTGTAGTATAACTTTATGGACAGGCAGAGAATGAAAGCTTTTGAAGTATTAGTGAAGTACACAAAACAGAAAGAAAAATAAAAGTGCAAATATACTTTAAGAATACAGAATAGTCCCCAGATATGAAAGTCTTCAGTGTAGCCTGACTGATTTTTTTGACATGTCTAAAAGAAGAATGTTTTAATCATTAGGGGAATATGATGAGCCTTGGAAGCAGAGTAAATGAAAGTAGCAGCTTCCACTCAAGCACAGCATAGAGAGAAGGAATATTTAACCTTGTAGTTTCCATGTTCAAGTCCTTTTGGCAGGCATTGCCAATATTGAGACAATGACAAGGAGCCATAGCCCAGAGGACAGTGTAAAACCACCTCTATTATGAGATTATAAAATGAGATGAAGCCTGAAGTCACTGTGTATTCAGCCCATCTAATTAATTCCAATCAACCATACACAGCTTTTTGTCCTGATTTCAGCATACTGAGGAGACTTCAAATTATGCCCTGTATTACTGTGGGAAAGACTTTGCCAATAGAGAGGGAATTTTCTGACCGTTGTAGTCTTTAAATATTCAAATTCCAGTGACAGTGATTTCTCACTATAAATTGATGAATCAGAATTCTGATTTTACGAATCAATAGAACGTGTTTGGCTAATGTTATGTCTGCCCCCTGGAAAATGAAACTATTCTCTGCAAGCCCACAGAGTCCAATTTGTGAGCCTCTGGAAAGGAGTAAGATCCAGACTCTGAAATGGTGAATCCTCTAGGCCAGTAAACATGTTCCTTCTGCAGTCCTAGGTCCTTCACAGCCACTGAAAAGGGAGCCTGCCAGGTCTATCAACTGGAAACTTCCCCAACAAGACCACTCATTGTTCTGTCTCTATTCCTGTGTCTCTTGGCTCTGTCCTCTAGGATCTTGGTTCCAGGCTGTGGATCATCCTGCCTTTGCCTTAAATAATAGCCTGTATTTGACGGAATAGTTATTTTTATAGTATTTCCTGCCTGTGGAAGTAAAGATGTCAAGAACTTCTCATTTTGTGCTGTCTCTATCCCTTTTAGCCCGCGTTAATGGTGTTTCTGCCAGTATAATTTCTTTAAAACATTGTGGGGTTTCTATGAATTATCTTTTGTTGCTCAAGCCATTCAAAAAACTTAACATTCACTAATTTCTTTGAGGTAGACTTTCTTCATCCAGGGCCCCTTGTGAAGCTGAAGTGGGATAATTCCCTTAGATTGTTTACCAGAGAGTATCTGCAAGTTATATCCTTTAGATGGTTAGGGGGCCTTTGCCATCAGAAAGGACCCCTGAGGCACTATCTTAAATCCTTTCTATAGTTTACAAAAGGTTTTGCAGTCACACCACTAGCTTCATCCTTACTCCAAGACTATTGTCCTGATAGTGCTCTGAGTTTGATCTTTGCCATGAGTTCTTTCCTTACTTTGAAAATCTTTTGCCATCTGGAGAGGCTTGGAATTAAAATCAATTACATTTTCCAACCCAGAAAGTCATGGTTTTATTTATCTTTCTACTAAATTTTGCTTGAAAACTAAATATTTCCTTTTTTACCTTATCTCTCTCTTTTTCTACATCTTATGATGCATGACTAAGAGAAGCAAGTTGGTAGTTTGAATATTCTGCTTGGAAATTTCATTAGGAAACCCACGAATTTATTAAGCTTATTTTCTATATCACCACATGATAATTTGAATACCCAACTGTGTTGTCAAACTTTTTTCTAATTTCCCATAATAATTTTACTGACCTTCCAGCTTTTATTAATACCTTCTTTGACATCCTTGCAAATTTTCTTAGCAGAAGACTCAAAACCCTTTCGTTTTCCATTTGCAACCTAATCTCAAAGACAGTGACAAGTTTTAAGTTTTTGTTATAGGAACACTCTGTTCTTGGGTGAATTCTGTTACAATTATCTATTGCTGCATTAAACGCACTCATAAAACATTGTGGTGTAAAGCAACAACCATTTGATATGCTCACAGATTCTGTGGTCATGAATTCAGGAAGGGCGCAGAAGGGATGGCTCTTCACCTCTCATGATGTTTGGGCCACAGCTGAGAATATTCAATTGACTAGGCATGACTCTTGTATGGCCAGGTACAAAAATCATTTGAAGGTTACTTCAATTAGATGTCTGACACTATGCAGGGGTGACCAGAAACCTGGCCTCAGTTGGGATTGTTTACCAGAACACCTATACGTGTTCTCTCCATGTAGCTGGGCCTTCTTGAAACAGAAAAGCTAGGTTTCAAGAAGAAACATCAGGAGAGGAAACATTTCAAAAGACCCAAATGGAAGCCCTAAGACTTTTCTGACCTAGTCTTAAGAATCATACAGTCTTACTTCCACCGTATGCTATTGCTCATTGTAATCTTAGATCTCATATATTTTGTTGATATTTTTTCTGTAAATAGAATTTGAATTGTGTCTCTGAGTTCAGCCCAGTTTCAAATGGAAAGGATTTAGAGTCCACTCATTAATGTGAAAGCAGGAAGCTCACATCACCAAAGTGGAGGTCAGATGGAGATATTATTAGACCGTCTTTGGAAATATGTCATAGACCATTGAATTAAACTACTGAATAAGAAGGAAAATATGAGAAAAGCAACTGTGAAGCCACAAGCTTATGAAGAAAAGACAAGTGACTACAGAAACTAAAATGAAGCTTAGTATTTTTGGAGAATCACAGTCCCTGTATCTTGCCACGAAATTCCATCCTTAGAGAAAAAGGTAAAATAACATACTAGGGCCACTACAGGATAATGTTTGATACCTTACTCCCCACAGGACTAGACGTATTTTGCCTTCAGCAAGAGATAAGGAAATGTAAGTTGAACTGGAGTGAGGCAAGTCTCTGTTTTCTCTCCTGCTGTTGGTAATGATAAAGAATGGCTTATCCTCCATTCAAAAGGCAGGTCACACTTCAAGAACCAAGTAAGACCAGGATGAAGTCCTTGGAAGAAAGAATTTGGTTGATCAGGCATGGGTCTGGTCAACATGCTATGGAATAAAGACAAAACTATTCAGTGGTAGGGACTGGGGAAGTGCTGGAATTGGTCGTCAATCATAGCAAAACTCAAATCACAAAGTATGTGAACACATAGATATTTAGATTAAACATTGCTTATAATGTCTTCCTAGTTGGTGCTCTTAAAAGCTTTAAGGAAGCTATCCAGATGGCAAATGAGTACAGCGGACAAAGCAAAAAATTCCCAGGAGAAGTTTGCCTCAATGTGCCTTTTGTAACTGTAGTGCTTACTTAATTATTCAAAGTTTTCCAACTTGGTGTTTCCATTGGACACAAAGGATAAAAGCTGGCTTACACCACTGAGGTGAGATGGTTCCTCTAAATCTAGACCCACATTATATCTGAGGAAGGAAGCTTGACGAATCTTTCCTTCCTTGAGTTTTGTGCTTAATAACTCTACCATTCACTTTCATGCCCACTTGGTCAGTACTTCCCATCAGTAACTATTTCTCCACTGGCTATCCTGCAGTGTAGCTCTCGCTCTACTGTTTATACTGAACAGTTGATGGTGATAATCAGAGCAAGGTGAATGAGGATTCAACATGGAAATATGAAATTGTACGTTTTTGTGGATATTTATTTATAAAACAAGAATTCCAGAGACATCGCTTGCCATAATACTCTGTTTCTTTTTCCATTACATCTCTGAGATTACAACTGTGTTTGTTTGTTTGTTTTATTCTGATACCCAAACTGAAATGCTTACAAAAGAGCCTAGCAAAGTATGCTAGATAGATAAATTAGCTGAGTTCACAGTTCAAGTAGCAGTTAAGCATGATTATGCCAAAGAAGATGTTTAAAAAACTATACAGGACTCCCCAAAAAGCTATTATCCCCATCAATGTGTATAGAAGATGAAAGGTATCCTCACTAATAAACTAATTATACATAATCTTTTCTTTGTTATGAGGCAAAGAAATGTTTTGTTCCTAATAGCATTAAACAGTCATTAAGAATTTTATTAAGAAGATGGCTATTCAGATGGTACTCATCACTATTTTTAGGATGCATGCGTTTCCATATAAACACCAATGTTCACTGGAGTAGGTTCATTTGAAAAAGCAAAAGGCAGTAGAAGAATGTACTGAAACCCGTAGCTGCTATCAGGGCCACACCATCTGAGCACATGTGCTCATGTCTGTAAGTCCATATAGATAGAGGTACTGGTCAGTGAACAACAGCATTTTATTCTAAGTTCTAGTATTCATAGCCAGTTTATAAGTGCTGTCCTCCCCAACTCCATCTCCATTTTTGCCCTTACTAAAACATAGTCTCTAAAGAATATTTTAGCTGTATCAATAAAATGCCTCACATCTAAGGTAAAAATGATGGTTCAATGTTGTCAGTCTTGGTATGGTTTCAATGGAAATGAAAAATTCTCATCAGTTACAAACCATCTTGTAGCCAAGTCACAGGTACAAAGAATCAAAGATACAAAAGGGTAACTTCCAGAAAATCTTTTTTAAATTATTATCAGGGTGCTTATGTGTTCTAGACATGTCCTTAAATACTTTTGATAAGGCAGTCCAGAAACACCAATTTAAAACGTGGACAAGCCCAAAGAGTGGCAAATCTCCTGGCACATCGCCTATGAAAGTGAGGCAAAAGCAATGGTTATTCTACCCAGTCTCCATAATTATTGCCTTGTCTCTTCTGGGCCTGATTTTTCTCTCCATTCACTCATTAGTTTTACAAATATTTACTGAGTGCCTTCTATTTCTCAGACACTTTTCTAGGCACTTAGGATATAATCAATGATCAAAGCAAAGCTTCCTGCTCTTGCTGAGTATTCACAGTTGGATCAGAGTAAAGTGAGGAAGTCATACAATAAACATATATAATAGATAAATCATGTGGTATTTACGATGATGACAAAGGCTATGTAAACAAGGTATCTGAAAATGTAGGGATTGGCGCCTAGTAGAAGTTTTTAACAGGGTGTTCATGATAGACCTCCTTGAGAAGGTGTAATTAGAACAAAGATTCCAAAGGGTCAGCAAGTGCTCATGAAAAGATGGTCAACATCAGTAGTCGTCAGGGAAATGTAAATCGAAACCAGGTAAGATACTCCTTCATACCTACTAGGATGGCTATAATGAAAAGACAGAAAATAACAAGTGTTGGCGACGATGGGGAGAGATTGGAACCTTCACTCACTACTGGTGAAAATGTAAAACGGTGCACCTGCTTTGGAACACAGTTTGGCAGTTCCTTAAAAGTTAAACATAGATACCACATGCCTCATCAATTTTGCTCTTAGAGGAGTGAAAACCCAGGATAAATGAAAGCATAGGTCCACCGAACAACTTGTATGTGAGGGTTCATAGCCACATTGTCTATAATAGCCGATAAGTGGAAACAACACAAAATTTCATCAGCTGATGAGTGGATGAATAAAGTATGGTGTCATACTATTCAGTAATGAAAAGTACTGATAAACATTATGCTGAGTGAACGAAACCAGTCATAGAAAGCCACATATTACATGATTCTACTTGTATGAAATGCCCATAATAGGCAAATCCATAAATATATAAAGCAGATTGGTAGTTCCCTAGGGTTGGAGGTGGAAGGGAATAGGGATTGGCTACTAATGATTACGAGAAGTCTTTTTGTGTGATGGTTGCACAACTCTGTGAATATAAGGCCATCGGAATGTACACTGTAGATGAGTGAACTGTATGGTATGTGAATTACATACCTCAATAAAGCTACTTTGTGTATACATATATGCACATATATCTATGCACACACGTGTACATGCACACATGCGTGCACACACACTCACATAAAAGAACCAACTAGGTGGATATTTGAGATGACAAGCGTGCATTTTAGGCAGGCTGGACTGCTAGAGCAAAGATCTAAGTTAGAGGCAGAAAAACAAGGAGTGGCCAGCATGGCTGGTACAAAGGGAGTGAAAAAATAGAAGAGGCCAGAGAAGGGGCAGGAGGCTGGGCCACGTGGCCTGGTATGTTTTAGCAAAGGTATGGCTTTTACTCTGGATAAAATCAGAGCATCGTACTTTTTTGAGAAGAGGCGCTCCATGATAAAAGTCATGCTTTTGAAAGGATATCCTTGATCTCCCATGGTCTTTCCTGAGGATAGTATAGCAGAGGCCTTTCCCTTGGATTTGGGAGGCCAAGGACAGAAGCAGAGAAACCTGTTGGGAGGTTATGAAATAATCCAGGTGAGAAGGTAGAACCCATAGGATTTGCTGATGGATTTTATATGAGGCATGACAGAAAGAGAGAATTCAAGGATGACTCCAAAGCTTTTCCCCTTGGCAACTGGCAGGATGGAAGTACCCCCAACCATGTGAGGAAGGACATGGGTGGAGCAGGTGTGAGGGTTGCAGAAACCAGGAGTTTAGTTTAGGGCATGTTGAGCTCCATATGCTCTTTAGAGATCCAAGTAGAGATATTGAGTAGCTGATATTGAATAACATTGAGCCTTACTGTTTTTACCTTTTCACAGGAAAGGCGATGGGAGATCAAGGATATCCTTTCAAAAGCATGACTTTTATCATGGTGTGCCTCTTCTCAAAAATGTACGATGCTCTGATTTTATCCAGAGTAAAAGCCATACCTTTGCTAAAACATACCAGGCCACGTGGCCCAGCTCCCTGCCCCTTCTCTGGCCTCTTCTATTTTTTCAGTCCCTTTGTACCAGCCATGCTGGCCACTCTTTTTTTTTTTCTGTCTCTAACTTTCTAACCAGAAGTCGTGGTTCAAAATATCTTTAACGATATTTAAACTTCCTCAGGAGCAAGGAAACAATTAACTTAGGTTGTACTCCTATTGCTAAACAAAAGCATTGGCTAACCCCAAGTGATGGGAAACATTACCCTAAAGCTAACGTTGGTACTAACAAGAAAAGTAACCATGATCTTTAAAGCACATACTATGTGCATTCCATTGACATCATGTCTAATTCAACAGTTTCTCAGGAAAGTATTAAGATGCAGAAAATAAGTTACTAAACTTACCCAAATACATAAAACTAAATGCGTGGTCAAGCCACGATGTAACCACAAAGCTGTCGAACGTTGTCCAAGGCCCACAGCAGGGGGCCTTGAAATACAATTTGAGAAACACAATTTGAGAGGCCTGAGTTCTAGGCCAGAACCTTGATCATTCACTTGAGACACCTTGACCAAAAGTGACCTTTTAGGCGCTAGAGTTAAACACTCTGAAATAGATATAAAAACACCTAGTTCATTGGTTTTTCTGGAGACTATATACGATAAAATAAAAGAAAGTGATCTGAATTGCTTTTAGCACCACACTTGTCCAAACTACATTAACTGAACTCATTGATGTAAACTGCATTGCCCTGGGTGATGCCAACAGCAAAACACTTCTCTGATGAAACATCTGTCTCTGCTGCCACAACTTTGTATGTGTCGTAAAGAGAAAAAACTTGAGAACAGCCGGCTCCTTTTGCCTTATTGGTCAGAAAAGGGGATTTTATATATATATACATATATATATATATATATATATATAGAGAGAGAGAGAGAGAGAGAGAGAGAGAGAGAGGGAGAGGGAGAGAGACAGACAGACAGACAGACAGAGAGAATGATGATGAATAAGAAATGGATAGAAACCAGGGCAAAGTTTAGGGGAAAGGGAAACAGCAGGAAGTCTGAAGACAACTGGCTGATTGAGGCATAAAATTAAGTATAAAGTAAAAACCTATTTCAGGAAATATACATTTATTTTCAGAGAAAGATTTAAACCACTTTAAAAATTAGCAAGAGAAATATTCATGTTACTGGAGATTCAAAAATTAAAGGAAACTGGAAATCAAGTGTCACAAAGTTAACAGACTTTGGTCTATCACTTACAGTAAAATACCCCAGAGCAACCTTAAACCCAGGGAACCAGCAAAGAAGGAAATTAAGAAAAATAAAAGAAAAAGAGGTTCTTAGCTTTGAAAAGACTATACAGAAGTAGAAAAGAGAAAGGTGTTAAGTCGGGAAAGCATAAAACAAGACAAAATTGGAGCGGTAATTATGGGTATGCAAATGACTGCTTCCCAAAGCATATGTGGTAGGTTAAAATATTACTTTAAATAATGATTTAGAAATTTGCTTTTTAAAAAGCTCTTAGCGCGTATCTGGTGATTCTCTTTGCAAGCACTCCGAGCACGTCCAGAGACCGTGGGAGACTTGGCCCACACACCTATAGCTGCCACACGCATCTCCAGTGGGCACCGGGCCTCTGGTTATCTTCCAAAGAAGAGCCAGCTGACGTTTTGCTGTATGGTCTTAACATTTATTTTTTGCTAAGTAAAATGCAAACAAATCATCTCTTGAGCACGACAGGCCTCCTAGGATAAATCTGGCCTATTATACACTTAATTGATTCAATTTGCCTTTGATTATTTGGCTGGCATTTTCACAGAAAACAAGTCTAGTGCAGAGATGACCCAGTTCTAAAAAAATTCTTGCCACTTCATATAGAGTAAGCTGACAGAAGCAATGCTTACAAAGTGCCCACATTATGGTAAAGTGGTAGCAAATCTAGAAAATTGGTTATTGTTAGCTTTAAATTGTTATTTGGTAATGATTGTAAGGATTTTGCTAATATCTGTTGTGCTGAACCAGCCCCTTCCATTTGCCTAATAATTTAGTGTGCAACTACTCTTTTCTATTTGCTGATGGATGAAGCTAAATCTCAGTTATCTACAGGCATCTCCATGAAAGGTGACCTAAGTATAGCAGGCGATTATGTTTTTAGCAATTCTGTTGTAAAAAAAACAGAAGTCAGCACGAGCTAACTTACACACAAAAATAAGTTATTGGAATGCTCTCATTTAGTTAAATACAAAGTTGTACAACTAGTTCTGGGAAAGCAGGCGCTACCCAGGGTGGCCCAGAGGTCTTAGTTTCAAAGTCTGTAGGAAGAGGATGTAAATGGCCAAAATTGGGTTATATGCTCAACCTTGGGGGAGGAGCAGGGAGAGGAGATGGTTCTGGAATGCTGGTAGGAAAACCAACAGACAATGGTATCCACCGCCTTTACTCTAGCTCTTATCAGTGACAAGTTCTGTCCCACCTCAGTGCCTTTATAACTTGTTGGTCTCCCTGCCTGGAATGCAGATGTTAGCTTAACTGGTTCCACCACGTTATTAAGATTCAGCTAAATGTCCCCTGTACAGAAAGGTCTTCCCTAATTATCCCAATTGTAATTGTCACAAGTACCCCTTTTATTCATTGCACTTATCAACTCCTGACTTATTATATACTATACTGGGATACAAACTCCACAGGAGCAGAGATGGTCCTGAAAGTCCAGGATGAATGAATGAATGAGTGAGCGAATGAATGAATGAACACATAAGGAAGTGAACTCTCAAGGTCTTTGGAATATGCCTGATTACAGCCTTGCTGACTTCTCTGCCTCCCTCTTTGTGCCCCTTCTCCTACCCCCATGGATACAAACAGCATTCAATGTGGGCCAAGCTTGTCTCTGGGGTTTCTACTCCAGGAGTCGGTTTCAGGGGAAGTGGGGCTGATGCTGGGCCATGGCCCTGAGCTGGGATACCTGAGCTCTGGTTCTGCCTCCTGATGTGTCCTGGAGAAATGACTCCACACACACACACACACCCCAGTACAGTTGTCTCATCTCTAAAAGGAAGCATTGGGACTGGCCCAGTGGCTCTCAGCTGGGAAGCAGTACCGACCCCCAGGGAGCATTTTATAAAGCTGTGATAGTTTGTTCGTTTTTTTTTCTTTTTATCATCAAGTATAGTCATTCCTAAGCAGTTATATGTTGAAATATATAATACTGCGAGTTAATTTCCAATTATGCCTACTTCAAAGTAGAGTTAGGGCATTAATGTTTGAAATTATGTTTGTGTAGGTAGGTTACACAATCTATTATTTTAATTCAAGAGAGTAAAGGGGGCTTCCCTGGTGGTGCAGTGGTTGAGAGTCCGCCTGCTGATGCAGGGGACACGGGTTCGTGACCCGGTCCGGGAGGATCCCGCGTGCCGTGGAGCAGCTGGGCCTGTGAGCCATGGCCGCTGGGCCTGCGCGTCCAGAGCCTATGCTCCGCAACGGGAGAGGCTGCAACAGTGAGAGGCCCGGGTACCGCAAAAAAAAAAAAAAAAAGAGAGAGTAAAGGAATGGTATAAAAACATGTGTTTTTAAAATAGGGAGCTTTAAAAGAGGAAAACAAATACCATATGTTAACACGTATATATGGAATCTAAAAAAAAAAAAAAGGTTCTGATGAACCTAGGGCCAGGACAGGAATAAAGATGCAGATGTAGAGAATGGACTTGAGGACACAGGGAGGGGGAAGGGTAAGCTGGGACTAAGTGAGAGAGTAGCAATGACATATATACACTACCAAATGTAAAATAAATAGCTAGTGGGAAGCAGCTGCATAGCACAGGGAGATCAGCTCGGTGCTTTGTGACCACCTAGAGGGGTGGGATAGGGAGGGTGGGAGGGAGATGCAAGAGGGAGGGGATATGTGAATATATGTATACATATAGCTGGTTCACTTTGTTATAAAGCAGAAACTAACACAACATTGTAAAGCAGTTATACTCCAATAAAGATGTTTAAAAAAAAAAAAATAAAGAGGTTTGGGACTAGTGCTGCATGGCCAGGTGACTCCTGCAATGAAAACACAGAATGCATGGCTTTCTCCTTCCTCCTCTTCAAAGCCACCTCAGCGTGGCATCATGGCCTTGTCTATTGCAAATCCCCAGACCAGACACACCCATGAGCAAAAATGAATGCAAGCACATCTTCCAAACATGGACATCAAGAGAACTGAAACTCTGGGCGGTGGCCCCAGCCTTTGTGCAACTTCTGGGGCAGATCTGCTAAGACCCAGGGGCCGTGGTCACAGGAGAAGGAGGGGGAGGTGATGGCAGGACAAGTCCGCCCACTGATAATGAAATCCTGCACGCCGTCATGACAGTCCTTCTTCAATCTAGACCTCCATCCACACTTTCCCCAGCTCTCCTGGTCTACGATGAACTCTGAACTTTATCTGCCATCAGGATACTCACTGCCACTTTATATTTTCTACTTTCAGACCCCTGGCATGGACTCTGGATAGAGTAAAAGTCCTTGCTTTCCTCCAATGCATTCCTCATTTATTGCCAGAATGTTCTTTCTCAACTGAAAATCTCACTGAGTGCTAATAAACAGTGAAATCACCCAAATGAAGGACACTAAGGAAAAAGAAACAAAAACGAAGCATCTTAAGATCTGCCCCACGCAGATTACCTGCCATCCGCTGGTTACAAAGACAACCCATGCTCCGGGACAGCTCTGAAACGGTGTTATTGAATATCACTCGAGACTGTGTGCTTGCAGCGGGGGCCTGGGCTTTACTTGTCTAGAGAGATTTCCATTATTGTGGTACTGACTGTGCTATGATTTGATTTGTACTGTGTATGGACAGGATTCTTAAGTTATGGGAATTGCTTGATAAAGACTTGTTGGCTATTGACTGATATGAAGCAAATAAAGTATCTCATGCAGGAAGATGATCTTGCCCCAAACATTCCCCAAATCGTGGTATATCTGAAACGTCTTCATTTACACCATTTATCACATATGAATACCAAACTCATTTATAGAAAGCAAAGACTAGGTGGTATAAGGTTCTTATCCTGCATAAATGCCAAATACAAGGCTCAAGTATGTTAGTGTATTAGTCTTTGCCTGGAATCTTTTCCTTTGGGGGATTTCCTTCTCCCCAAGTCCCATGGTCAGGCTCTCATCACAGGGTAGGTCCATGACCCAGTTAGGTCTTTCTTATGACTTTCATAAATCAACTGAGAAAGATCTGCTCATTTTAATCTGGGACTGTGTGTCAAAAGTCTGCTTGAGAAAACCAAAGAAGGGTAAGAGAAAGAGAAATGAGTGGCATTATTTGACCTTTGTATTCTGGCCTTACCTGAAGCCCATGGTCATTTCGAATTTTACTTAAGCAAGTTTGAGTTGAGCTTCTGTCACTTGAAATGAGAAGTAAATATTAACTAATACATATGGAATAAATACTAATAATTACAGAGAAATAGCTTTTACTCTAAACCACTCTCATTTTCACTCTTTATTCTGTTGTGATATGAAAAGTTCAGTACACACGGATCTAAGCATTTAATATATAAATTAATCTTTAACATATGAAGAAAATTATTTTATTATCTCCTTTACAACTGCACGATCTCAGACAGCTAGTCATTTTCAGAGCTGTGACTCCTTCTTGTTCTTCTCTGTCATACAAGTTTGCCTCCCTGAATGCTATCAAAACTTTGACCTCTTTCTAGAAGGTCAGGAGTCATTACCTCATTGCACAAGGGTGAGAATTTTCCAGCTATTCTACACCTGTGTTCCACAAACAAATTCCTATAATATTCACAGGAACGTAGAGAAATGGCTTGATGGGCTCTCCAGCATTCATTAGATCAGCATTGAAATTCTGACTTTGCCTTTTATTCATTGCATTACATGAACCCATGTATCATTTTCCTTTCCTGAAGAAAATGCCATATGACTACTATCTACCTCAAAGGGTGGTTGTGAGATCTAAGTGAGCTAAAGTGCAGCAGGCATGGTCCATGAAGGTACAGGGCAAGTGCACAGCAAATGCCGCTATCAGGACAAGACCATTTGGCACTCCAGCACAGCCCATCTCTTCAGTACAATCCACCACACCTGCCCCTATTTCTGATACTGTTGGCAATCACTCTGGGCCAGCATAAAGCTACTCCTCCCTAAAGCCTCCGAGTCTATTTTTCTCATCTCAGTCAGTCATCACACAAAACTTGAGTCATTGTACTTGCTGGAAGAATGCTCCAGAAGCCTGCCCACCATAGTCCTCAGAGCCTGTCCATGAATCCTCAGAGCTGCTAAAACAAGGAGCTTGTCCCTGGAGAGCCCATGCGGTTTCTCCCCTCAGTGTTTAGTATGTGAGAGTCTGTTTCCCTTTTGCCTATCGCTTCACATGGTCCTGCTTAAATAAGGACCATCTGACTATGAAACATGCCAGAAAAGGTCACAGAAACCAAGTTCTTGTAGAGAGCAGGATCTTTTTTTTCCTTTCTTTTTTTTCCTTTTTTTTTTGGTTGTGTTGGGTCTTCATTGGTGCACGCAGGCTTTCTCTAGTTGCGGCGAGCGGGGGCAACTCTTCGTTGCTTTGCGCTGGCTTCTCATTGCAGTGACTTCTCTTGTTGTGGAGCACGGGCTCTAGGCACGCAGGCTTCAGTAGTTGTGGCACGTGGGCTCAGTAGTTGCGGCACACGGGTTTAGTTGCTCCACAGCATGTAGGATCTTCCCGGACCAGGGATCGAATCCATGTCCCCTGCGTTGTCCCTTAACCACTGCGCCATCAGGGAAGTCCCGGGAGCAGGATCTCAATAGGATTTCCCAACCGTCATCTAGTTGCTAGCACTATGAAAGGTAGGTCAGACCAAACCTGATCAGTCCCTTCAAGTCTGGATCGTTAAAACTAGACGAGGCAATTTTCCTAAGGCCACATAATGCCCTCGTCTATGTTTTAAGTGCAGGACGTGAAAGGAAGAAGTAAACTATTGAATAATTTACTCAGAATAAAATGATGCAACCTCGGCTGGATCTGTAACAGCCTGGTAGACACACAAGGAAGGAACAGCATGTGCCAGCCTTCCTCTTCTGGAGCCATACGTCATCCCTGCCAACGCCTACGAATCCCTCTTCCACCCCTCCTGCCTGAGTTATCTGCAGTTCACAGAGTCTTCCTCACTTAATTACTCTGTTTAATGCATTTTTGCAAAGGCATTAAATGAGTGCTTCTGAGAGCTTAGGGCATACCTGCTTTCACTGCTACAGCGCCCCCAACGCTGTGTTGCACAAACCTTGCTCCACCCACCCCCAGTGCCTTCTGGGATTGATGGCCCACCTCCCTTGGCTTCTGCTGTCTTCAATCGCTGGGACCATGCTGTGTGCCGAGGTTCAATAGACGGCATCCCTTCGTGACAGTTAATTTATACTTTTTCCAATTCATGATAATGCTTCTAGAATTTGAAGAATCTAATTTGCATGAAATCTGTGAAGAATTCAGACTAAAACTAAAGGGCTTGTGCTTCAAAAAATATATCAATTTTACTATATTAAAACATTGTAATATATTGTTAAATGTAATAAATAATTATATGTTTGTATAATGCAACTATGTAATAATAACCATTATATTTGAATATAATAAAAATTAAAATATGAAATTATTTTTATTACATAAAATATATTTGTCAAAAAATAATTTTCTAAAACATATATTTGTTGATATTTCTGAAAATACCTTCAAATCTTTCATTCTCTCCTATCTATTAATTTCTATAACTAATACCAATAACAGCGACATATTTAAGACTTTTACGTTTTTCCTCTGTACCGCCAAACGCTTTTAGTGTCATCCAGCTATGGACTTGGATACTATTGACGCTGATAATGAATTGTGTTAGTGCTCGTTATGCTGACAAAGCATTTATGTACAGAATAGGTGCTAAAAGATTTATGGATGTGAGTTAATGAGTAAACAAGTGAACCGATGATCAGCTGAATGGATAAACCAATGAACAGATAAACAAATGGATGGAGATGGTCCCCTCTCAATAGCAGCCCACACTAGGTGTCAGTCGCTGCATTAATAATGACATGGATATTATCTCAATCTCTTCTCACAACAACCTTAGGAGGAGGAAAAATTTAACTGTGTCTCAAGTTACAAATAACTGAGCCCAGTTCATTTAAGTTACTTGCGTGAACTAAAAATGCCACCTGTCATATCACTAAACAAAGGATGTTGCAGCCATCAGCCACTACAGCTACCTCCCTCCCTCCAGGCACAGTGACCCCTGAGGGAACTCAGGATGGAAGCATAATGCCCACCATCGAATCATCAGATTGCAGCCACCCCTGACGGTGCACCCTGAGGAAACTCAGGATGGGAAAGCACAGGATACTGGCCCTGGATGGCTAGGGTACATATCAAAGGAATGATTTCAGTGAGCCCAGACTCTTGCATCTTCCCATACATAGAAAAGCTCTAAATTACTTAACTTGAGATGCCTGGTTTTCTTTAATTAACAGTAATCTTTTGATGTTCTGTCTACCTGACCTTTGTTGCAAAAACTCCTATATATATCCTGGATTCCCCCTTTCCTCTTCAGAGCAGTCCCCCAGAGCTATCTGAGATGCTGTGTCCTGGGCATAAGTCCTCAGTTTTGTCCGCCAAGTAAAACAGAATTCTCAACTTTTAGGTTGTGCATATTTTTCAGTTGACGCTTGCAGAATGTCACAGCTAGAAAATGGGCTTTGTCCACAAGATTTATCTGACTCCAGACTCCTTGTTTTTCCTACCACTTTAGCGTTTTTCCCAGTGTTGAACCATGATATATATCCGCCCACCACCACACACACTCCATTTCACACCAACAGAGAGTGACTGTGAGTCTCCAAAGGCACTAGGAGAATAGCTTAAAGAAACCAACTTCAATTTCAATTTCCTTTAAAGCCTTGTAGTTTACTTAATAATCCATGTAAATTTTGCCCTATATTCCAAAATAGGGATGCATTTCATTACCATCAAGAGAGTGTGGTTTTGCTCTTGCTGTTGTTATTTTTTCCCCAGATAGTCTAATAAAAATCATTGCCCCTACAGAAGGGCCATCTCACACCAACCATACCAACCAGAAGCACTCCAGGTGAGAAGCACAGGGGGCACCTCACTTGTGCGTTTTGATAAGGGATCAAGGAATATGGCAGCACTATCCATGGATAACTGACATCTGTGGGGTGCCACACTCGGGGGGCTCTGTGTATGTAAGACACAGCCCAAGAGTCCCGAGATCCCGAAAAAAACAAAAAGCACAAAAATGGAAGATGAAAATAGCTAGTATGAAGTGCAGGGCAGAAAGATTTCTTGTTGTTGTTTATTTGTTTCGCCGTTGGTGAGGGGTGAGTGTGGGGTGTGTGAATGAAAAATGTTGCCTGCCATATCAGCGAACAAACGAAGCTTTCAGCCACTGCTGCTGCCCCCAACAGCGAGCCCTGAGGGAACTCAGGATGGAGACAAACAGGCTGCCCGCTGCCAAGCCCTCAGCCCCTGCAGCCACCTGCAACGGTGCACCCTGAGGGAACTCAGGATGGGAAAGCACAGGATATGGTCCTAGATCTCTGCAGTGCATATCAAAAGAATGATTTCAATGAGCTCAGATTCTTGCATCTTCCTGGACCTAGAAAAGTGCTAAATTTATTAACTTGAGTTATCTGGTTTTCTTTAACTATCACTAATCTTTTGATGCTCCAGCTATTTGGTCTTTGTTACAAAACTCCTATATATCCTCCCTTACCTCTTCAGAGCAGACCCTCAGAGCTATCTGAGAGGCAGCCTCCTGGGCTTGAGGTCCTCAGAAATTCTGCCAAATAAAACATAATTCTCAGCTTTTACTTTGTGCATCTTTTTACAGTTGACAGGTAATCGCCAGGATCTCTTTTTCCCAAGGGCTGACATGTCCTTCCATGCAGGGAGGCTCTGTTACTGTGACATTCCCACCTCCCTCCTCCCCCGGGACAGGAAAGCTCTTACTGATGAGGTCCAGAGAGGAACGGGACATGTAGAGCCCTCCTACTTCCTTTCCCTTTGCTCTCCAGAGCCACTGTTCCCAGCAAGTGTGGGTTCTGGTCTGTTCCACCATGCTGTGTTACAGTGACAGTCCCACTGCATGGGGATACCTATGATGGTCCAGCCCTCCTGCAACTGGTGGGTGTATCCGGAAATTCTGTGGTCCGGTTTAACAAAGCTCATTTCCCCCCAGACATATGCCACATTCTCCAAAATCAGCATTATTGTTAATTAAGACAGTATTTTGGTCAACCATCTGCCTTATTTCCCAGTTGGTTCAGAACTTGGATAAGGAAGAGGGGTGCTATTCATTGGGTCCCTCTCAAGCTCCAGCTTTTTTGTGGAGGGCCAGAAACTTTCAGAAAGAAGGAATGGAATCTGTGGGTCAAAATAGCACATAGAGAGATGTAGATGAATTTGAGACACATGGCTTTGTTCCTTGAACTTCGGTATGTAATGCATGAATGGGATGTTTTCACTTTGCAGGTTGAGCTACTCATATTGGACCATTAAGTTGGAGGTAACCTGAGTTTGCAATTGACTTTTTACCCTTGAGACCTGAAAGAGAGTTGAAGTTTAGTTGTGTGTCTCTTGGAATTCTCACCTTGGCAGATCACTGCAGTTGGATGGTGATTCTGTTCACAGGAAAGTAGCTGTCTTGATAGAGTAAGGGCTATGCATGTTAAGTCTAAAGCAGGTGGCTTTAAGACCTTACCTGTTTGGGGCAAATCCAAGCACTTCAGTAGAGGCTCAGGTCCCAGGGACCAAGCCAGATGTTGACAAGGAAGGTGGACTTTGCAAGAAATGGGGCTATAGCCTGACTTATAAAAATGTGCAAGCCTTTTCTTAAGCTTTTCTTAAGACAATATAGCTAAGGCAAAGATCCATTATAGGGAAGGGGATTTTTCCATATACGAACCTTTCAGACATTAATGAACAGAAAAATACATGCCATTTTCAAAAGGGAAGGCCACGACGTACTCATGATCGATGAAGCATTAGTGAGAATCAAGACCAAACCTTTAGCTCTAGGCCTAGGAATCCCAAATTCCATTCTGCTTTTAGAGTCAAGGTTGGAATTATGACAAGACCAATCTCAGATTCATGTGCCTTCTCCACAGGTTCAGGAGTTGGGAAACACTCCAAACCAAAAGAAGCATGTAAGGAAAAAAAGGTATTCATTCCAGCAAACAACATCTGTGTTGAAGAAGGGAGAAGGCTATGCAACCAGCAGGTTAAACTGTTACTGTTTCATCTGGATCATTCTGAAGATGTAGGGAATGAGCATCAGGAAATCAATCAAGACACCTCCCACTTCTGCACAAGAGGTGTGGAGACAGAACAGCAGCAAGACTTGGGGAGCACTGCCCACTTGGCTCTGAATTTTGGAAGTATTAAGAGCGGTTTGAACTCAGGAATCAGGAAACAGCTATCCTTAGCTGAAACACAGATGAGGGTGAGGGGAACGTTCCCTGGGAGGCAGGTTTCACAGGCCTTTCTTATGTCATAGAAAGAGAAGACTAGGACTTAAGATGCTCACTAATGGGCTATACTGTGTTCCCCCAAATTTTTTATACTGAAGTTCTAACCCCCGATACCTCATAATGTGACCTTACCTGGAGATAGGGTCTTTACACAGGTAATCAATTAAAATGAAGTCATTAGGAAGGGCCCTAAGACTGGCCTTATAAAAAGAAGAAATTTAGGGCTTCCCTGGTGGTGCAGTGGTTGAGAGTCCGCCTGCCGATGCAGGGGACACGGGTTCGTGCCCCGATCCGGGAAGATCCCACATGCCGCGGAGACACTGGGCCCGTGAGCCATGGCCACTGAGCCTGCGTATCCGGAGGCTGTGCTCCGCAACGGGAGAGGCCACAACAGTGAGAGGCCCGCGTACCACCAAAAGAAAAAGAAGAAGAAATTTAGACAGAAAAATACATAAGCAGAGAATACCATGTGAACATGAAGACGACCATTTAGAAGCCGAGGAGAGAGGCCTGGAACAGATCCTTCCTTCATAGCCCTCAGGAGGGACCAACCCAGCCAACATTTTGATTTTGGACTTGTAGCCTCCAGAACTGTGAGGCAATAGATTTCTGTTAAGTACTCAGTTTGTGGTACTTTGTTACAGCACCCCTGTCAAAATAATATGCCTTCACAAGGATGTATGGACATTAGGCCACTGGATCAAACCTTCACTCCATCTAGTCTCTGAGAGCTGAGAAATAAAAATTGAGACTTTTGATAAAGAAAAGAAATTCAAATTAAACCTTGTGAATGGTGCTTCCACCATTGCAAATTTCTGAGCTTTGCAAGAAGGTAACAACATTTCTAATGTGCCCTGTCAGTACAGTTGTGTAATTTCCTGCTAAATAAGGTAAGTGCAGAGTATCTAGGTTTACCTCCTGCTGAGAAAGTTCTCCCAATTCAGCTTAAGTTCACAGGTCATGGAGCCTGGCTGGTCACTGGCTTAGGCTGATAAACATCGTGGAGAAGCTAAAAACTAAGACTATGTCCTTTTACCCTCATTTTAGACTTCAATTATTGTTATTATTATTTTTTACTCTACTTCCAAGGTGATTTAAGGTTTCCATAGGAAATTAACAAGAGAAGAGGACTTATTTTGACCTTTGAGGCATCTAATACTGCCATTTTAAGATTGGAATATACTTACTGCACGAGCTCTTTGACAATCTCAGAGAGGTTGACTTGCAGTTGCCCAGACATATTTTGGGATCAGAAATATAATAGGAGTGAAATTTTAGCCTTGGGTAACAAATGGCCATAGGATTTGATCTGCATAATACACTGTTCTGACCCATCCCCAGAGGATCTAGGAGAGGAAGCAAAGGTAGGAATTAGTATTGGGAAGGGGACTGGTGGACCAGCTCACTTTTCAGACCACACAGCCCTAGGAGTCAGCCAGCCTTTCTAGATTATTCAGAAGGCAATATTTTAAAAAACCAGAACAAATTCCATTAGAAAAGACTGTCTTAACGAGACTCTATTACTGGGAGACAATTAGATTAGACATGCTTCTCTAACCCTCTCCAGGAAACAATGGCAACGCTCTTCCCAGGAAGCCAAGTTGACTGTCACCCTCCTGCATGCGCAGCAGCTGTTTAAATTCACAGCCGGTTTTTAAAGAAGAGTTATAAGATACTCAGCATTGCCTGTGATCAACAGAGTGGGAGATGAGCCACGTCACTGGAATTGCTGGGCCCAAATTGAAGCACACCTCGAGAAACGTACGAAACACCATTTAATGCAAAGTCGTTTGCCCACTACTCACTGAACCCATTTTCATCTGGTTACAAGGGTTCATCTCAAGGAGACATGCTGAGGTCAGCTGGAGTTCTGCCTGTCGAATACAAAAAGTTCTGTTTGCACTGGCCGACAGAGGGGAAGGTGACAATCTACCTGAAGTGGAAAAAAGACACAGAACAGTCCCTGGATCCAAATGTGGCCAATACCGTTCAGCTGAGCTGCCAGGAACGCACATGACATGCTCATGAAAAGCGATCTGTCCCTGCACAGGCCCTCCCTCCGTGGAAATGACCAAAGCTAAATAGATGTGCATTTCAACCAATATTACTCCCAACACGGATCAGAACAGAACTTGTGTCTCAGAAACACCCAAAGTGTGGATCTTTTTGTATCTGAACAGTGGGTGGGGTTGAACATAGATATAAGGAAAGATGGAAGTATACAACGAGGCCATCAGCTTCCAGTGTAGCCAATTAAAACCCTTTCCTTAGCAGAGTAAAGCAAACATGTGGGAATAAAAGTGGCAAAAAGTATTTGCATTTCAAAACTGAGGCAGCTAAAAGCTGTAAGTATGAGGAATTCAATTATAACAATGTAACAAAAAGTAAATAGGGCAAGTAAACACATATTTGCCAGAAATTATGATGGGCATGCCGAGCTGATTCTACAGTTGTAGTTCCAGTGCCGGTCTAATCACCCAAAAAGAAATAAAATAATGATTTCACTAACCCTGAATCCTGATCTGAATTTTCTTCCAATCACTTGGATCATCTCACAGAGAGAAATAGTTAAAAAATAAAAGGTCTAACAAATTGTCCTCTTCTAAGTTTAATGAGAAAGGTTATGAAGCATTCAATCTGAACATCTAATTTTAAAAAAGAAATGCCTGTTTTTTTTAATTCAAGAAAGATAAATTTAGAAAATAGAAAAGTGAATAAAAGTAATGGGTAAATACATAAACTATGTCAATATCCAACAATTAACATTGATATAAACTTCCATTTTTTCATATGCATAGAAATTCTAGTATATATAATGTTAGTCGTGTAACATACATTATCATTTGTGTTTTCGCTTTTTACTTAACATTATATCATTAGTATTTTTAATGTTGTCTTCCTAGCCACAATTTTAAATAACTGCACAGCATGCCTTTAATAGATGTGCTTAATTTCCCTCATATCGTATTGAATAGTTATTTTTTCTTTCCTTGTTGTTTTCCCATTAGTATTAGCACTACTGATATTTAATAATAGCAAACACATATCCAGTTAACCCTTGAGCAACATGAATTAGAACTGCATGGGTCCACCTATACATAAATTTTTTTCACTAAATACGTACTATAGTACTATACAATCCACGGTTGGTTGAATCCACAGAGGGCCAACTGTGAAGTCATGTGTGGATTTTCAACTGCATGGAGGGTCATCACCCCTCACCCCTAAGTTTATTGTTCAAGGGTCAACTGCATACTGATCAGTATGTGAGATGCACTTTATATATTAATTCAATCCAGGGGAGGGGACCTTGTGAAATGGGTGCTTTTATCCCCATTTTACAGATGAAGAAACTGAAGCACAGAGCATTCGCCCAGATGCTATAGCAGAACAAGGTTGCTAACCGAGGCAATCTGGCCCTGAGTCCATGCTTTTGAGCATTATACTATGTGTAGACATAATTTTTTTTCTCCTCTTACTTAGGGTTGTTTCTCTTAAGATAGATTTTCTGAGAAGTAGAATAAGTAGACAAGAATGGATGAACATTTCAAAGATTCTCAAAATATTATCGCTGAATTGCTTCCCCAACTGTTATGAATATTGTACCATCATTTTCTCCTAAATCTACACATTCTGAAACCATGTATTCAGTTCTAAATATTCAAGACTATCCTTTTTTTATTGTGTTTTCCTTTGATCAATAGAAAATGACTCCCCAATTTTTCTATTAAATATTTTTCTAATAATTAACTATACTTGTCTAACTTTAATGCTATTAGGTTAAATTATTTTGTTTATTTGTTGTTATTTGTGTAGATTTTTTACATTCACCTAGTTTATACTTGTCCAGTCTTTTACTTTAACCTTCCAGTGTCTTTTCGTTTTTGATATACCTCTTAATAAGTAGTAAATTATTGAATTTATTTTAAAGGTCCAACGAATTTATATTGTTTTTCCACCACTTTTATACCACTATACTTCTGGTATCACTCAGGATATCATATGTGTGTTTATAATTAAAATTCATCTACAGATTGATTAACTTCCTTCCAATCTTGTCATTTTGGATACCTGAGTCCTATTTATTTCTTAGAATTAATTTGAAAATTTCTCAGATTTCCTATGTTGGAAAGTTTAAATGGCATGAGAGTAATCAACTCACTGACTATCTGAAAGAACTCAAAGTAAAACTTTCTGGACCCAGAAAAACTGAAGGAGGGGAGAACACAATACTTTTTTATAATGAGTTTCAATGTATTTCATAGTTACATGTCAATTCAGATTTTAAAAATTCTTCTTGAAGCAATTTTACAAATTTGTATTTTCAATAAATTGCCTATTTAACCGAAATTTAAACATGTATTAACATAAATTTTAAACAATATTCTTTCATAATTAAAAAAAGAACCTTTACATTTCTGGTAATATCTCCTTTCAAATTTATAGTGCAGTGTGTCTATGGTTAGTCATTTTACCTCTCAGTTATTATCCCATTTTATTGGATTTTTCAGACCACTGGAACTTAAAATAGTTCAAATATTTCTTGTCTTTTGTTTATTTATATACTTCACTAATTTCTGCTTTGATCTATAGCAATGCTGATTTTTTTTCCCTAGGAATGTGTTACAGCTGCTTTTCTTAGCCTCTTGAATTGAAAACATTCTTTCTTCCTTCATTCTTTCTGATTAAATAACAAAGCATCAGCTACATTCCACAAATATTGATGTTATGTGATTATAATCATTATATTTAAATCAGTTTAGTGTGGTGCTTTAAAATATGTTCACTATGGGACACTCTCTTCAAAAAGTGGAGCCTAATTTGCCTCCTGTTAGGTGTGGGCTGTTCTCAGTGAGTCACTTAGAATGAATAGAATAAGGTGGGAAGGACAGGGGGTAACTTCTGAGATAAGTCATAAAAGCTTGCCTCTCTCTTTCAGTTCACTCCCCCTGAGCTGCCATGTTGCAAGCAGCCCTATGGAGAAGCCCATGCGGCAAGGAACTAAGGCCTCCTGCCAACAGCCATGTGAGTGTGCCATCTTGAAAGTGGATCTTCCACATCTAGTCAAGCCTCAGATGACAGCAACCTTGGTTCCCATCTTGACTGCTCATGAGACACCTTCAGTCAGAACCACCCAGGTAAGTTGCTCCCGAATTCTGACCCACAGAAACTGTGAAATAATAAACGTTTACTGTTTTAAGTTTCTAAGTTTGGGGGGTAATTTGTGATACATAGTAAGTAATACAACAAAAAATCACAGTTTTTTATTTCTTCGACTTTAGATTTGAGGTTTTTTGACCATACGTCATTAGATATTCTTGTGTCATGGTTCCTGTAAACCTTTTTCTAAGGCCTTTTTAATAAGAAAGTAAATTTTATACAATTTCAGCTATGTATAAGTTATTATATACAATAAAGGTTTAATATATAATCAAGTTTTTTGGTTTAATATATAATCAAATTTTGTGAATGCTGAAAAAAGTGATGTGTATCTATGTTTATGACACCAATCTGATAAATTAATCTGATAAAGTATATTATTCAAACCCAATATAAACTCATTTCTATTTTATTTACTTCAACAACTGAGATTGCAATGATAAAATCTCTTGTAGGTATTGTATTTCAATCCATTTCATCTTGATTTTGAACAAATTTTTATCACGGTAATGTTTTTGTGAAAAAGTTTCTTAGTAGTTATATACTCATTTTAAAATGAATCCGTTAAAATTATAAGAGAAACTTTTGAAAAATTAGTGTAATGAAAATTCTCCATTGATTTTTATTATATTTACTGCATTTCTAATATTAATACTATAGTACTCTACTATTACATTTTCCTGATACAGCTTTCCTCATTTTTCACACCTAACTTTTTAGCCTTTGTTATAAAGTTGTCTCTTGTAAATACCATTTAATTGCTATACTTTGATCTGAGAGCATTTGACTTTTAATTGGGGGATTTAATCAATTCACTTTTGTTTTTATAATCATTTAGTGCTAAGCTTTCCTCTTTTCCTTTAATTGTTCATGGATATATTTTTTTCTGTCTTTTAACATATGAAATTTTTTGTTGTTTTTCTTGCTAGTCGTTTTGTTTAAATTAAACAATGTTTTTGAGGGTCTCTATGCTAGTAATAATTTGAAGAGTTCCCTTTAAATTTTTCATAAGTGCTCCTTAACTTACATTTATTTAAATATCAAAGACCAAAATGAAATGTTCACTTTTGGTTCTCTTTATGTGAGATCAATAGTTTAGTACACTTTCACTTTCCTTCATCTATTAATATATTTGAAGTTTTAGATCAAGAATATTTGTTCCATGACATGGAACCAGACTGCACCATAAGATGAAGTTTTCAAGAGTTTTTCTTCTTTTTAATGAGTGTCGAGTGTCACTTCTTTCTATAGTCTAAGACTTTTAAAAGTTGCTCTTTTAATTTTCCCATCAGGGATATTCTAAGAGAAATTAGGAAAATCTGTATTAGAGAATGTAATGAGAGCCCATTTCCCATTTTCCACTAGATATCTACTTAAGACCATTTTGAAACTCCTCTACTCTCCTCTATCACATCTCCACTCATTCTTAGCAGATTAACCCTTCTCTTATTTCACAAACAGAAGGAAAAATCATCAGACAGGAATGCTCGCTATTTCCTATGACTGCATTAATCTTCTTGATTTCATACAATTCTTTTTTATTCTACCCTTGTAATAAAGCTGTGTTTTGTTTTCATTTATCTTCTGCAAAAAAAAAATAGAGGGTGAATTCCTCTTGGTATACATATTATATACATATATTACATATAACAATACGTTTTCAATATCCAGTCTCAAATAAAATAACTTTAATGTGTTTGGTACTTCTGACTGGGGTTTATATAATCTCATTGTAAAATGAAAAATAAAAGATTCCTCTCAAATGTGAACATGGCTTGAATTTTAGATAAAGTTAAGGAATTACATTTTTGGTGGGATTATGCTATTGCATTTATGTTTGGCTTAGAAGTCCTTATCTTTTTAGATATGCATATTGAAGTACTTATTAATAAAAGTATATTGTCTTGGATTTGTTTCTAAATCATCTGGTGTTGGGGAGAGTGGGTTGGAATACAAAAAAAAACATACTGGACTTGGGTTGATAATTGTTGAAGCTGAGTGATGGGTGTATGGGAGTTCATTATGCTATTTTCTCTTTTTTTATATATACTTGAAATTTTCCGTAATGATAAGTTAAAAATAATCACGTTAACAACATTTTAAACTGTTATACCCCTACAAATACATAAACACATATGAAACTGATTTTAACAATCACTACCAGGTCCCTACTGCTACAACTTCTTTTCTAAGTTTCTAATCATTTGGTGAACAAGTTCACCTCTTTGGAAAATCTTCTTCAGGAATTACTACAGATAGTATGTTTTCAGACAGGCTGAATCTGAGCTATTTATGAAAGCTTAATATGAAAATGTGTCTGTTGTCTTCATCAGTTGACTTGGATATTCTTAAACCCAGGAAAATTTTACACTGGCATCTGGTTTACTTGTATAAAGTACTTGTGACTTGATAAAAAATATCCTCTGCTTTAGAAGTAACAGGGACCAGTGCTTGACAATTGCTTCGAACAATTTTCCCACTCAGAACTGCTGTCAAGTCTTGTGAATCACAAAAGCATATTCACTGTGACCTAGAAGAGTTGGTCGAGTTATAAAAGTGCATTTATTCCTGTTCATAACCTCTGCCTGCAGAGCTAAAGCAAGTTGACATTTGTTTCCTGTGATGCTACTAATACTTTCTTCTGTTTACCCGCAGATCTCAACACTTTAGTTGACTAGACCAACATAAAAAGTGGAACAGTTTTATGAGAAGCAGCATTACCAAACTACACTACATTATCTTATTTGATAAAATCCGAGAAATTGTAAGGTTTTTATTTTTCTCACTGTCCTATGTTAGTTTTGATTTTCTAAAGGAAAGTTACAGAAGTTACAGATGTGTATGTGTGTGTGTGTATTGTTGGCATTATAAATTTAATAAGAAAACATGTATTGGGTCGTACTGCATCCATACATTCATTAATCCATTCCTTTAATCAAACAGTTTTACTGAGTGTTTAGCTCACTAAGTGGTACCCTCCATCCCTGCCTTCATGGAATTTTTATCCTATTGCAAGTGGATCCTTTGAGGGAGGATAAGAGGATAAATACCTAGACTGAGAGGTCAAAGAAATTAGGATCTATCCCTCATAGGTCCAGAGAGAGAAACCCAAGCTCTTCCCTCGCCATGGCTCCTAGCTTAGTATGGCAAATAACTTAGACCAATCAGTTTTGATAAGGAATTCCTGGACCACTTATGGATCTTAGGAGGATCCATGTAACCAGTTAATGCCTTGAGTATTCTTCTTGAGAGACGATCTACCTGGTTTAGTAAGACAAAGATTTATACTCAGTCCTTCCTTGGCATGGCTCACTTTCTTCTGAGATTTGCAGTTAATTATTAGAATTATTTATACTCATAGAATATGAGATTATACATATTTTAAAAAGCAAGAGAGTTTTTTTGTTTGAACTGTCGATAATCTTGAGTTTAGTGCAACAGCCCCAGATGATAACAGTTTAGGGTTTTTTCTCTTTTTATGTTTAATGCAGAATGTTTATTTGATGTTCATTAAACTTAGTTTCTTAAGCTATTTCTTGGCATCATACAAAGCATTCTTAATGTCATAGTAGAGATATAAAAGATCTTTACAAATTAAAATGCGATGCCCTTGTCCCCAAATATTTTAATGTCCACAAATGTGCTTTTAAAGTGAATATTAAATTCATGTTTGACACTCTAAATTTTATGTAATCTCAATACTACCAATAAGTAAATGATATTATACAGATGTGGAAAAATCTAGTTAGTATATAAATAATACTTTGCACCATTAACAACTTTATGATGTGAAATTCACATATTGACTTAGGAAACTGTTTTGAGCCCCCAAAGTACCTTTGAAATATCATTGTATTACTACAAATAAAAATCACACTATATAATTGAAAAAATTTTTGAAAATACCAACTGCCTAGTGTTGGGCTATAACCCAAAGCATAAAACAAAATTCCAGAAGTCCATACAGATATAAATAAATGTTGCATAAATAAATGAATGAGGGAGAAGAGGTGAATCTCCCATACAGAAGAATTTCACATAATTTCTCTAGATACTATGCCATCATGGAGGCAAGCATAACTCCCCACTCCGGTGTGGGCTTTGCCTAGCGACTGGTGACTTCCTTCCAAAGAAGGCTGTATGGAAAGAAGGCTGTATGGAAAGAAGGAAAATAAAAGAGGGACTGTACAGTAAAGCAACCTGACCCTCCCCAAAGCCCCATAGCTTCAGGCTAATCATGAGAATGATGTCAGACAAATCCCAGCTAAGTCAAAATACCTGACCAGGGCTTCCCTGGTGGTGCAGTGGTTGAGAGTCCGCCTGCCGATGCAGGGGACGCGGGTTCGTGCCCTGTAAAAAAAAAAAAAAAAAAAACCTGACCAGGACTCCTCAAAACTACAAAAGTCATCAAACTCAAGGAAAGCCTGAGTAACTCACAGCCAAGAGATGTCTACGGAGACACAGTGACTAAATGTAATGTGGTCTCCTGAATGGGATCCCAGAACTGAAAAATGATGTTGCATAAAAACTAAGGAAATCTGAATAAAGTATAGATGAGTTAATAATAATGCATCAATCTTGGTTCATTCATTGTGAGAAATGTACCATACTAATTTAATGCACTAATAGGGACAGTAGGTGCAGGGAATATGATACATTCTCATTTTTTTCTGTAAATTTAACACTGTTCTAAAAAAAAAGTTTATTTTTTAAAATGTTACCTGCCGATGTAATTTTAATTTAAAAATGTAAAAAGAAAATTTGCCTTATATACCAAACAAAGACGTCCTATTAGTCTCTGGAAGTGCTTTCTGCAGAATCAACAAGGGCTTTTAATTTGTCAGCAGTGTTACCTCCCCTCCAAATATCTTTCCAAATACCAAACCATTATTCACTGAATAACTTTAATTTCAATAAGATACAATGTTTGTTTTTGTTTTTGTTTTGCGGTACGCGGGCCTCTCACTGTTGTGGCCTCTCCCGTTGCGGAGCACAGGCTCCGGACGCACAGGCTCAGCGGCCATGGCTCACGGGCCCAGCTGCTCCGCAGCATGTGGGATCTTCCCGGACTGGGGCACGAACCCGCATCCCCCGCATCGGCAGGCGGACTCTCAACCACTGCGCCACCAGGGAAGCCCAGATACAATGTTTTTAATGACTATATAAACACTTCATCTTCCATATACATAATTTTTCTAAAATCTTTCAAAACAGAATCTATATAGTGACTTCATAACTGTGGTTACCAACCCCACGTTGGATTTCAGGCCCTGTAGCCAGTCCAGCCCGCTCTGTTGGTAAGACCCCACCCTTCCACTTCCCAACCCCATCATTGTTTATGTTTATGTCAATAATTTGGCAGGTGTGTGCATCAAGTCATGAAACAGGGATGCTTTTTGAACAGCAACAAAAACCCTACAGTACAAATAATCATGGCATTGATTTTAATTGCAGCATTTCCCAATAGATTTTTCCAGAAAGAACAAAGCAGGTAGAGAATTCCAATTGTTAAAATAAAAAAGAAAGCAGTCGGGATTTTCCTGGAGGTCCAGTGGTTAAGACTTCACCTTCCACTGCAGGGAGTATGGGTTCAATCCCTGGTCAGGAAGTTAAGATCCCACATGCCTCACAGCCAAAAAACCAAAACATAAAACCGAAACAATGTTATAACAAATTCAATAAAGACTTTAAAAATGGTCCACATCAAAAAAATCTTTAAAAAGAAAAAAGCATTCAGAAATCCAAACTGAATACCATTATGAGACTCTCCAAGTGGGGCCTTCTCTATGCTCATTAAGAAGGTTTTGTTTTTTAAGAATGTCATTTTATGCTTACTGAGCAATGGTAGAAAGAGAGGGCAATGCTATCATTCCTGAAAGGCAAACTTATAGTGGAAAAATTCGCTGCTATTTTAGGCTGCTTACAGATTTATATGACCTGGTTTAAACCTAACTCTACTTCATAATTTCTAACCAAATCTCATGGAAAAGAACACCTTTGTATACGCTTTCTGTTTGTTTGACTGGAGATAGCAAATTCTTTTTTAATGAACCATACGGGTCATTCTCATAAGATTTTGTAGGACTAGCATGCTCTACTGACTATTAATAACTTACTTCCTGTTACTTGCAAGTTTGGCTATAGGGTCTAGAGTTCTAATGTGAGTTTCTCTATTAGCAAATGTTTTGGAAGTCCTGCTCATAAATATGATCAAATTGGCCTTTGTCACTATACATTTTAAGTCACTCAAAAGATAGTCATCTCACCTGTTATTTATTTTCCAAAAGCAACCTTAGATGTGCAATATTATTTCCTATTGAGAGGAAAATCTGACTCTTCAACATATTGCTTCATTAAGATGAAATGAAATCTTGTTTTCACAGGGAATGTGAGTTACAGGGGTCTATCAGGACATGAACTGCTCTGTTGCTCAACTTACTTGACTGAGTTTTCTTTCAAATTTCTTACCATTAACCATGGAGAAAAAAAGAGAAAGAGGGAGAGAGAGAGAGAGGTGATAGGGGATCAGGAGGTAAAGAAAGAAGAAAAGGAAAGAGGGAGGGAAAATACAGAGTAGGGGAGGGAAAAGGGAGGTGAGGTAGAGAGAGACAGGAAGGGAGCAGTGTAGAATATGGAAGGCAAGCTGAGATGGAGCAATCACTGTATAACCATGATAAAAAAAAACTCTTTGCAAGATATACAGATTGCCAACAAACACATGAAAGGATGCTCAGCATCACTAATCATTAGAGAATGCAAATCAAAAGTACAATGAGGTATCACCTCACACAGGTCAGAATGGCCATCATTAAAAAATCTACAAACAATAAATGCTGGAGAGGGTGTGGAGAAAAGGGAACACTCTTGCACTGTTGGTGGGAATGTAAACTGATACAGCCACTATGGAGAACAGTATGGAGGTTCCTTAGAAAACTAAAAATACAACTACCATATGACCCAGCAATCCCACTACTGGGCATATATCCTGAGAAAACCATAATTCAAAGAGAGTCATGTACCACAATGTTCATTGCAGCACCATTTACAATAGCCAGGACATGGAAGCAACCTAAGTGTCCATAGACAGATGAATAGATAAAGAAGATGTGGCACATATATACAATGGAATATTACTCAGCCATAAAAAGAAACAAAATTGAGTTATTTGTAGTGAGGTGGATGGGCCTAGAGTCTGTCATGCAGAGTGAAGTAAGTCAGAAAGAGAAAAACAAATACCGTATGCTAACACATATATATGGAATCTAAAATAAAAATGGTTCTGATGAACCTAGGGGCAGGACAGGAATAAAGACTCAGATGTAGAGAACAGACTTGAGGACACAGAGAGAGGGAAGGGTAAGCTGGGATGAAGTGAGAGAGTGGCATTGACATATCTACACTACCAAATGTAAAATAAATAGCTAGTGGGAATCAGCTGCATAGCACAGGGAGATCATCTCCGTGCTTTGTGACCACCTGGAGGAGTGGGATAGGGAGGGTGGGAGGAAGACGCAAGAGGGAGGAGATATGGGGACATACATATGCATATAGCTGATTCACTTTGTTATACAGCAGAAATTAACACAACATTGTAAAGCAATTATACTCCAATAAAGATGTTAAAAAAAAAACTTCTTTGCAAAGGTATTCAAACCAAAAACTAATGTTATTGCTCATAGAATTGATCTACTTCAGCTCCAGGAATCAACATGGTACTATTTACTCCTATGGCATAAATTCATTAAAGAAGGAACTTGCAATATTCCAGACACAGACTTCAGATTCAAATACTTCAGATTTCAAGTACTCTAGCAGAGTCTGAAAGCTTATTTAGTTTCTATTTGCAAATATATGGCCACCATATACACAATCCTTTTTAGGGAGGATGTGGGAGGAGAATCCTTGCCTTTAAAAATTAGTATTATAATTTAGAGAGTTGACTAGGTAATAGATAATAGAATATCCAATAAAAAAATCACTAGAGATCACATGAAATATTTTAACTCCCCTTTCTTGAGAATGTTCACTGATGAAATTGGTTACAAAACCTGTCCTTGGGCTTCTCTGGTGGTGCAGTGGTTGAGAGTCCGCCTGCCGATGCAGGGGACGTGGGTTCGTGTCCCGGTCCGGGAGGATCCCACGTGCCTCGGAGCGGCTGGGCCCGTGAGCCATGGCTGCTGAGCCTGCGCGTCCGGAGCCTGTGCTCCGCAATGGGAGAGGCCGCAGTGGTGAGAGGCCCGCGTACCAAAAAAAAAAAGAAAAAAAAAAAAAAACCTGTTCTTTAACAAATTTACAAATTCAATGAAGTTAAATGTTGAGAACATGTGAGAATCTTCAGATGACAAGTTCTAGAAGTCTAAAATTCTAAGGTCTTCATATCACTCTACCCCTGTCTTTTAAATGAAAACACCAAATGAACTTTTCCTGAAAGTAACAATTCTCTTGGCTATTCTTGCAAAAATGTTAAGGATTCAACTGAAAACTTTTAACAATGAACAATCTAGCTACTCTTGAATGGTGTTTTCACTTTATTATTCATCCAAAGAAAGATAAATGTATTCATGCTTCTGCGCCCTTGTCTTCTTTATTGATAACACAATTCCATGACATATCAGGCATACATTCTTCTTAAACCAGTTTTCTCAGCCACAAAACAACAATATCACAATAAAAAATTAAGAGAGCTTGCCCCAGTTAAAAAACTTCTTAGTAAGACTTTCCCTGTGGGCACATGTATGTTGTCTAAGCCCAAGCTGTATTCACCAAGCACTTGCTGTTCCTTTCTTTCAAAACCCTTCCACTTGTGAGTGAAAGAAACACATTAGAGAGTGGAGAAGAGCAGAAGCTGAGGCTGCAAAACTCATAATTTCGTATTAAAATGGGATCCGTGAAACACAAAGCTTGGTTCAGAGTTGCAATTGAGATGCCCCATCTGGCAAACTGTACCTTCCTATCAAAGGTGGAATAGGACCAGTAATGTAAAAATGACTTAAACATAACAAATTATCACTAGGATGAAAATATGGTCATTTTTCTCTTGTCCTTCTCATAATTTCTTAAATAATCTGATGATTTTGATATCCTTTCTATAGCCAACTAATGCATCAGAGTAAGTCCATGTGTGTACACACACAGACCCTCACCAACACCACACACACAGGCAATTTCTAATTCTTTAGGCTCCTTGGAAGGTCTTCAGTGATTCTACTACAACAGTGAGTAAGCGAGGTGGTTTGACTGACAACAGACAGGTTAAATTTACAGGTGAGCATGTCAAATCAAAATGAAACGCTTTTCAAGTAAACATCATAGGTAAATGTTTAATTAGTACGTTTTAAATGTTTCATTGCTATACTACACTTGTACTCTCCCAGGTTGCTCATTTTTAATAATCTGAGTACATTTTTAAGATGTCTGCAGTGATTGGTTGACTTTTTTATGACTTATCTAGTCCAGTACTATAGTTTCAGAACACACACACACACACACACACGCACACGCGTGCATGCACACCCATTTGAGCACGTAAGCATCTCGCTTTGATTAGATGTTAGGGATATTCCTGTGACTCTCTCTGCTCATTTGCAGTGGCTCTCTTTATTCTGATTAATGATTTCCCATCCCACCTCTGCTCCCACTCTTTCATTAATTTTATCTCTTCTTTTTACTCTTCTTGCATTAGTACTTTTTACTTTAATTTTACTTGCACTTTTTAAATGTAAGCCACTTAAAATCCTTTTAGAAATAGGCATGACATGTGTATGTACCTGTGTGCCTGAGCGAACTGACACAGAGGGAAGAACAAAGAATACATCTTGTTTTATTTTTTTATTTTATCAATTTTTTTATTGAAGTGTAGTTGATTTACCATGCTGTATTAGTTTCAGGTATATAGCAAAGTGATTCAGTTATATATACATATATATCTATTTTTTTCAGATTCTTTTCCCTTACAGGTTATTACAAAATACTGAGTAGAGTTCCCTGTGCTATACAATAGGTCCTAGTTGATCATCTATTTTATATATAGTAGTGTGTATGTGTTAATTCCAAATTCCTAATTTATCTCTACTCACCTTTCCCCTTTGGTAACAATAAATTTGTTTTCTATGTCTGTGGGTCTATTTCTGTTTTGCATGTAAGTTCATTTTTATCTTTTTAAAATTTCCACATATAAGCGATATCTTATGAATACATCTTTTTAAAATAACCCTTCATTCAGGTGAGTCTGGTCTCTCCTTTCATAATTTATTCTAATATTTAGTAATCTTCTATGAGCTGGAAATTCTTTTTTACACAGTTGCATTGTGAAAAAAAATAAATTTTTGTAAGCAGAATCATCTTTTAAGTGTATTGGGGACAGACTCACCAGGGTTAAAGGAGGCTCTAGAGAACATTGATCGCATCTCACTACAAAGACAGATTCCTAGTTTCAAATATTTACAGAGAAGGTTAACTTAAAGTTAACACAACTAGAAGGTGATTGTACTCTTTAGGGATTTTCAGTTGTAAACAACAGAAAGTGATTCCGTCCACATGTTTCCCAGCATTGTAACTATCCCCTAGGATGCATTTTTCCTTTCTCATTTTACCAATACAAGTGTTCCCTTTCCCAAATAGTATTAAGGCACAAAGCATCCCAGCTAAAGATTTTGTTTCCTACCCTCCCTTTTAGCTAAGAGTGGTCATGTGACTAAATTTTTAAAGATCAAATGCAAGAAAAAATTATCTCTGTTACTTCTACATCCTTCCTTTAAAAAAAAAATATCACTTTCCATCCACTACTGTCCTCCCCTTTCCAGAGGGTGGAATGTGGATATGGTGCTGGTGATCCGGCTTCAAATACTAAGACTAGAACAACACTCTAGAGATGTGAACATCAAGACAGAATCTAATTCCCTGCAAGAGGCTGGGGAGATGAGTTGCCTGATAGTTCTGAGTTACGTTCATCTCAACTCTTACATGACAGACAAAGTATTTGTGAGATGCTTCACTACAATAGCTTAGCTTGCATTATATACAATATTCTAATTTAATCAGACACTGGATTTTTTGGAATTATATTGGGGAGTTCACCAAATGAATAGAAATATTCAAAACCAAGCTTGGAAAATAGTCAGGGACCAAGAGATCCAGGACATGTCCAAAATCTTACCACAGGCTGCTGACATCATTCCTCTCTTCTGAATGCTTGAGTCTGTGGCAGCCAACCACAAATGCTCCCTGAATATCCTCAGCTTTTAAATCATTCTTCTATGATTCAAAGTTTAGATGCTGGGCAGACAAAAATGACAATGTCCACCACAGTCTACCTTTGCCCATGGGGTAGTCCTACAAATCCTTTTCCTAATTCTTATGCTTAAAAAAAGTCTCCCACTAAAATTTAGCTAATATTCATATAGCTGCAAACATACCTTCTTTCCAAGATGAAGATCAGGCATCCTGCTCAAAATCCAGCATCCTTTACATTTCTCTTCTATGTATGAGGCAATTCCGTGATGATATCATGCACTATGAACAAAATAATAACATTATTCAAAAGTGTATTTGGCATTAATAAGGGAGAAGGAGTCAAAATCAAAGGGAAATCAGTTAAGTGTATTAATATATATTTGACACACCAAGGAAGGAAATATAAGTTAATGTTTTAGTCCTCATATCTGTAATTATCATAAGAGCACAGTTGGTTATAAAATTTTCCATCCTCCAATACCCACTCCATATTCCCATTGACTCAAAACACATTTCTGGTGGTCAAGATGTTTACCTGGGACAACACTGAGTGATTTATATAACCCCAAGAAAAGGTAGTCATTCACACTCTTGTCTCTAGAAGCTGCTCTTTATCAGCACACACACACAAAAAATCAATAGCTATATGCCAGGTCCCAAGGGCTCTACTGATTTGTTCTAGTAAGAAGACCACGTATGGAGCAGCAGCTTTAATTGGTGTCATCCCCTGATTAAACTTACAATTACTAATGGGCTCTGCAAGACCAATCCATCTTCCCCACTGGTCACGCTGGAAAGTTGAATGGACACATGGTTGCAATTACCACCCATGCAGCTTTCAAGTCTTGCATTATGGGGTTTCCCTCAGCATCTTTCTCCCATTGAAAATGGGAGAAAGACTTTTTTCTCATTGAAAACGTTTACTTATTTTTTCTTCTATTTTTGACATTATTTTGAACTTACATAAAAGTTGCAAGAATAGCACAAAAATCCTCTGATGCTCTTCACTCAGAATCATTCTATCCTTTCTTCTCTTTCCTGTCTTTCTCCATTATCCTCCTTTCTTCCTTTTTCTCTTTCTCATTGTTTTCTCTCTTTCATTCTTATTTT
Organism: Neophocaena asiaeorientalis asiaeorientalis; assembly: GCF_003031525.2. Lineage (NCBI taxonomy): Eukaryota > Metazoa > Chordata > Mammalia > Artiodactyla > Phocoenidae > Neophocaena > Neophocaena asiaeorientalis. The sequence goes on along the minus strand of NW_020172738.1, from coordinate 3,380,038 downwards.
TTTTTTAACTATTTCAAAGCAAATTGCACACATGGTGCCCATTTACCCTTAACTACTATGGTGTATATTTTCTTAAAGCATACAATTATCTTAGTTATCAAAATAAAGGAATCAAAATCAAGAAATTAATGTAGACGATATATTATCTAATTCCACAGCCAATTCTACAATAATGTCCTTTGTAGTAAAAACAACAACAACACAGTAGAACAGATCAGTTATTTCATAGACTGTCCCTCAATTTGTGGTTGTTTGATTGTTCTTTATTGTTAAATTCAAATTATGCCTTATTGGCAGGAATGTAACAGAAATGAGACTGTCTTCTTAGTGCCTGATATCAGGAAGAACATGCTGTTGATTAACCCAACTACTGGTAATGTTAATTTTGACTCTGTGGTCATAACATGTGATTTATCCTTGAGAATGTCCCATGTGTGCTTGGAAAGAATGTGTATTCTGCTGCAGTTGGATCAGTAAATGACTGTGAGAGTGCTCATTGTTGCTGAATATTTGTATATATATTTGTATATTTAGCAATTAGAAAAATAACTTTAGGATAAGCTCAAAGGTGGACCTAATGTGAGACAGGCCCGGGTCAAATTTTCATTGATCACTTGACCCTTCAAATTCCAATATGACTGAAGTTTATTTCTGGATCTCTCTGAAAGTGTGAAAAAGAACCCCAAACCTCTCAGTGCAATCTTGTTGAATGGCTGCACATCCCTTTAAAGTAGACCAAGCAAAGATCCATAGTACACGCATGTGATGCTATTGTGAGGTCTTTCTTTATGGGTCTCTAAGTATTCACCTTACTAGGGCTTTGGATATGGAAACTGACTCAAATCTAGGAATTTAATAAGGTGCTGTGACTTTCAAGAAGATCTAAATTTTTTTTTAATTTATTTTTAGCTGTGTTGGGTCTTCGTTGTTGCATGCCGGCTTTCTCTAGTTGGGATGAGTGCAGGCTACTCTCTTCATTGCGGTGCACGGGCTTCTCATTGCGTGGCTTCCTCTGCTGCGGAGCACATGCTCTGGGAGTGCGGGCTTAGTAGTTGTGGCACACTGGGCTCAGTAGTTGTGGCTCGCGGGCTCTAGAGCGCAGGCTCAGTAGTTGTGGCACAAGGGCTTAGTTGCTCCGTGGCATGTGGGATCTTCCCGGACCAGGGCTCGAATCCATGTACCTTGCATTGGCAGGCGGATTCTTAACCACTGTGCCACCAGGGAAGCCCCCAATTTTTTTCTTCATATTTTGTTTAAGTTATCCAAATCAAACAGGCGCTTAGTGAGTTATCCTTAATTTCAGTCCCTGGGACTCCATGATCAGAACATCATAATCAAAGCTCACTTTCTGACAGTTAACTTTTCAGGACAGTTAGAATGTATGAGTGCTTTTTCCACTGTGCTTCTAGTTGTCAGATGCTACGTATTTGTGTCTGAAAGTCTACATACTTTCATAGCATTGAAATATATAAAACAGATTATTTTAGCAGTCATAGAAGTTCCTGGTTTTGAGTTTGTGCCTGAGACAAGAATATAATAATTTGAGTTTATGGCTCTTTTAAAAATTATCCAGTGCTGTTAGTGTGAACACCCCACCCTGCATTCTTTGGATAATGCATGTCTTGATACTAATCTACAGCAGTGGTCGCTTAGTGGCCTTCAATGAGTACTCAATTCCAGTTCAAAACAGGCAATGATTTAATAAATCATGTTGCGATCATATATCATAGGCTGACAGATCCCTATCCTTTAATACTGGAAGACTCTAGATTTCCATTGATTTCAGCTCTATGAAAGCCAGATATAATCTGAGATTTCCCTAAACTCTATAAAGAAACAAAATCACTTCCTTAATAATCTCTGCAATAAATATCTTTGCTTATATTTGTGTATATATATATATATATATATATATATATCTGTTTTACTTTGTTTCAAAAAATAGAAACAAGCACTAGTTTAAACAAAAGACTTTGGCTGAAATAATATTGAGGAACCCATAGGTGGTCAATTGCTTTAATGTCCTCAATTCTTCACCCTTCCCTGTGTACACAGCCTTAGCCTTTGCAGTATCCACTCTCTGTGACTTGGCAGTTCCTTCCACAAGAGGGAGTGTATATTTTTCCACCCCACAGATGTTGGGCTTAACCACATGACTTACACTGACCAATGAAATGTTAGCAGATATACTTGCAAAATGCTTGCTCAGTTGGGCCTGCTCTTCTGCATTCTTGCCTCTCACCATCAGAAGGACATTCATCCAGTAGCTGCTAGTCAAGGGAGGATGAGGAAAATGTGGAGTAGACCTGCACTTAAGCACAGCTTGGAGTCAAGCCCCATTAAGTCCAGCCTAGAAGGGCCAACCTCCTATCAACTGGCATTCATAGGAGTTTGAAACAAATATTCATGTTAAATGTCACTGAGCTTTTTTAGGGTGGGGAATTGTCATGCAAAATTATTACGGATATAGCTGATAGATACATCATGGACTAATTAGAATGACTAGAGACCCAAGTCTTGGGACAGAGACAAGAGCCTAAGGAAACTAGGAACGGCCAAGACTCCACCACAAAAATAGTCTATTTAGGATTCTATTGTAGGTGTCGTTACCACTGGAGACTGGCTACTGTCACACCATATTTCACATTCCCCAGGCACACACGGGAGTCCACTATACTGTCAATCATACCACAGCTCCAGAAAATAATCTCTAGTTACCTCTGTTCTCCTTCACCACTCTTCCATATTCAAAACCCAACCTGGAGCATTTAATCAGCCAACCAAGGTCACATATCTCCATTCCAACACCAAGATGTTGGGAGAAGGCATATCTGCCTCCCTGTGGCTTGTACCAATCTTGTGATTCCTGTCAAATATAAGAAGTATTTAAATTCTGGGTAGCCAAAAAAAGACAGATGTCCGTTACATGGTTTTTTGTTTTTTGTTTTTTTTTGCCTGAAGGGGGATGGAAAGGCAATGGAACCCACAAGCCTATTTTCAAGACAGACCATGTCTAAATACAACAGCAACAATAACAGCTAAGATATACCAGGCAGGTACCAAACACTGTGCCAAAAGCATGATCCACACTTTTGTTATGGATAATATATCTCGTCTATATATAGAAAATGAGGTTTAAAAAGTTTAAGTAACTTGTTCTAATTCACACAGCTCATAAATATGGTAAAGCCAAGAGGTAAACTAGGCTGGTCAGATTACAGAACCCTGACTCTTAAACACTGAGGTACACTATTTCTCAAGTATTAAAGACTTATTTCCAGGAAATAATGAGCTCTCTATTTTTTTAAGGCTAAGAGAACTGGTGACTCCATAAGCATCATCAACATCCTTCCCTAGTTCTTAATCCCACAGCTAGTTATTAGTTTTTAATTGCATCCATGCTATATTTTAAGCCAAGTTTCTTTTTCTTCCGCTTGTAGAGGAAATGGGAAGTAACTGGTCTTTCCCAAATATCTGAAATCCTATTATTTAAGCTTTCTATCTGCTTCTCTTATCCAGATTCTTACAACTTATCTCTGTCTTTAAATGGAGTGTGCTATTTTTTTCTTTAATTTACTTGCTTTAATTAATTTTGAGGGGTTAAGTGTACAAAGTTTTTCTAGAGAGAGAAATAACTTTCCATTTTCCCTAAGGCCTGACTACCCATGGAAGTTTCTTGAGGTTGGTATTCTGTGTGTGTGTCTGTGTGTGTGTGTGTGTGTGTCTGTGGCATGCCCTATTGTTACTGTTGCTTTTATTTTCAATAAAATTTCTGAGAGGCCTGACCATTAGTTAAAATGTTTTTTCTGCTGATATGTTGACAAACAACAAAAAAAGTTGCCATGATGGAGAAGAGGATGAAGAAAATAGCCTAGTGGACCAGATTCTCGTGGTTGAAATGCTTGTTTGGTCATTAACTAATTGTGTGTCATTGGCAATACACACAAATTATCTGATCATTTATTCCATTGCTTGCATAACAGGCTAAAAAAGAAATAATGCCACATACAGAACAGAGCCTAATGCAAGTGGGTACTCAGTGATAGCAACTATCATCAGTATTGTTATTGTTTCGATATTATTGCTGTTTTGATGGTAATGGTGGTGAAAATAGCTATGGATCTTTCAGACATAGTCATTGGAGTCCATTTCTTAGAATTTCTTTTCCTGGAAAACTAGCAGTAATAATATTAATAATAAAAGATAATAATCACTTTTTTCAAGAAATTAAAACTCTACTGAAGAATGCAGTAATATTTATTCCTGAATTTTTAAACTCATTGTCTTATGATATCATCCTCAGGGACACTTTAAGAATTAGAAAAATATTAATGTGAGCATTATATAACTTATCCACGCTGTTGTCCTTGCATTACCACCAAATAACTAAGCTGGTTATAACCACTAGTGACCTAACTGGGATCTAGTGAAAGCCAGGTCCAGGATTAAAACATTTCTCATCATACTCTCTCTACTTGCCTCACCTTGCTGGTGTTTCCTGCTGTTAAATCAGGAGCCCTATTTTGAAGAATTCCTTGTAATTTAACCACTAAAATAGGGCCCAGAAGAGGCAGAAATGAGTTCACAACACTTGGGCTAGAACATTTGAGGGGAAATCAGTGAGGAAACACCAACATATGTTGGTCAGAACCATTTTCACATTTATTATTTTCATTTTATTCAACACCTGAAACACAAAAAATATAGTAGTTTGGGAACTTGAAGTCAATGTGTTTCCAACAACTCTATATATAAATTCTCTTTCTGACAACCCATCATATTAGATAATGGAATTACTGAGTAAATAAGGGACCAGATGACTCAAAGTGTTTTACAGTTGGGGACATCATGTCATATCGTGGCAGTACAGAAAGTCAACTTTGTAAAAGTTTGGGATTTCTCCTCCTTAAGATATTACATTACACTTCGACTGCCAAGTCGCAAAGAAACGGAATTAGTGATGTCAGTTCAAAGAACTAGGGAGTGATTTCCTTTGAATTTCAGGATCTTCTCATCAGCTGCATAAGCAAAAAGTGAGATAATTTGTATTCATGGAGACAGCTAGAATTCCATGTCATAGGCAAGGAGAAAAATTACCGTGGCCTGGTTACACTAATAAAGGTTACTAGCTACCTTTAGCCCTTTCAGAAGTAAGTAGGATATAGATCTTTAATACTTTAAGAAGCAAAGTGTTGGGCTTCCCTGGTGGCGCAGTGGTGGAGAGTCCGCCTGCCGATGCAGGGGACGCGGGTTCGTGCCCCGGTCCGGGAAGATCCCACATGCCGCGAAGCGGCTGGGCCCGTGAGCCATGGCCGCTGAGCCTGCGCGTCCGGAGCCTGTGCTCCGCGACGGGAGAGGCCACAACAGTGAGAGGCCCGTGTACAGCAAAAGAAAAAGAAAAAAAAAAAAAAAGAAGCAAAGTGTTTTAGATACCATGGCTATGAAATAAATCAGTGGTAATACTAAAGTCTTTGGGTGGGGTTGGGAGGGGGACAAAAATATAATTTTATTATTGAATCAGAAATAAGCTAATTAGCTGAAGAACTTTGGAAAGGGTCTTGAGGGTTCATGCTTAGGATTAAAAATAGCCAAAGAGAGAGAATTAAAAATAAAAGTTTTTTTTTCCTGGATAACATTTTCACTTTGACTAATGTTACTGTATATCTTCTACTTTTATTTTTTATATAAAGTGATATACAGTAGAAAAGATGCTCTCAGATCCCATTTGTTTGTCTCCTTCTGCAATATAAGTAACAGAGCCGAATTTGTGCAGCAAACAAAATAAAGTTCTTTTCCTCCAACACACATTCCATCAGGCATCTGGAAAGCATTTGAGGTCACACTTATGATCCTCAGATGAAAGAACTGATATGAATGAGAAAAGATTGTGTTCCTCCAAGGAATGAAAAGATTTGAAAATGAGTTTTTATCTTCTTTCTTAGATGTATTTTCCAGTCCTTACTGAAGGCCAAGAAAACGGGCTCAAGACTCAACAGCAGAGCCCGCACGTAAATGAGCTGGGCTTGTGCTTCTGCAATCAATCAAATAATCACACTTTACCAGATAGTTCAAAAGACCGTTATCAATGCTCACCTTACTCACAAAGTTTTACAGTTCTCTGTACAGCCTTGCCAGGAGGCAATTTTGGTACTTCTGTCACCACCTGGAATTATAGGCCCAGCTGTCAATGACCTAACAGCCCATTCATTCTACTATGATGAGATATGTCAGTCAAGTTTTCCACTGCACATGGAGTGAGAGGAGACTGGAGCGGGACTGTCCAAGCCAGCCCATCATGGGACTATTTCTTGCACGCTCACTAATAGAAGGTTCTCAACTCTCGGTGGACCATGAATACAATTACATTAATTCGGATGGCAAAAATTGTCTCTATTGTTTTGTTAACTTCTATTGAAAATTTAGCAATTCATTCCACTTTATTTTTTTTTTCAACCTTAAAATATTGTTCTAGAAATTTCAGAAAATGAAGTGTTATCTTCTACCTCATTTTATTTTCATTCTCTTTTATGTTGTCTCTTCTTCTCTCTTCATTTTTTAATCATATAATTTCAGCCAAACTGAGGGAACCCAGCCAGTTATGAATTCAGTTCTTTTCTGCACTCTCTAAGACAACTGAAATTCCAAAGCTTCAGAGTCATGTTCGCTTTTTAAAAACTTTCAGCGTAAAGGCTCTTGTTGCTCAATTCAGATAAGGACATTATACTGTGGAATGGTCTTTGACTAAACTCTATCCAAATATTGATCAACACATGATTATAAATAGGATGTACTGGAATGTATTGTAGATATTTGCATCATCAATGTGATAACATGTGGTTGAACTGTTTGGTAGAAAAAGACTTCTGAGCATGGAATTACTATAGCTGCTGGTTACAATGTACAAGAATCTGCAGAGGGGCTTCCCTGGTGGCGCAGTGGTTGAGAGTCCGCCTGCCGATGCAGGGGACACGGGTCCGTGCCCCGGTCCGGGAAGATCCCACATGCCGCGAAGCAGCTGGGCCCGTGAGCCATGGCCGCTGAGCCTGCGCGTCCGGAAGCTGTGCTCCACAACGGGAGAGGCCACAGCAGTGAGAGGCCCACGAACCGCAAAAAAAAAAAAAAAAGAATCTGCAGAGAAAATTGTGATTATGTATCGTGGAGGGACATGTTTTAAAGACACTGCACAGCATGTACTATTGTGCTAAAAATCATTCTGAGAAGAGGTATTCTCCAGGCTCCCCCAAAGAATCCATGGAACAAAAGAGATTAAGAACTCCTGCTCTGAATCACAGATAGTGGTTTGTCCTGTGCTCTTCTTTGGTGAGATGATGGAAGGGCTGGTGAAGCCATACCTGGAGCAGGGTTATCGTTATGGACACGTGACCAGTGCACTTACACAGGAGCATGGGCTCATGCTCTGCAATCACCATCCGGAAATTGGGAATTTCGGTTTTGCAAATGAAGTTCATTTGGAAGATGAAGCGTGCACCGAGGACTTGGAGTCTTGACTCATGCGGGGTCCATTTTTTACCCTCTCTTTACCTTCCTGACTCCCTGAGACAGGTTCTCGTCCATCCAGTCCCCCACCTTGTCCTGCCTTTTGAACAAGAGGTACCACATTTTATTTATTTTTTACATTAAAATTTATTTATTTATTTATTTTTATTGACGTATAGTTGATTTACAATGTTGTGTTAATTATGCTGTACAGCAAACTGATTCAGTTATACATATGTATACATTCTTTTTTTATATTCTTTTTCACTACAGTTTATCATAGGATATTGAATATAGCTCTCTGTGTTGTACAGTAGGACCTTGTTGTTTACCCATCTATATATAAAAGCTTACATCTGCTAATCCCAACATCCCAGTCCACCCCTCCCCCAAACCCCTCCCCCTTGGTAGCCACCAGTCTGTTCTCTATGTCTGTGATTCTGCTTCTATTTCATAGATAGGTTTATTTGTGTCATATTATAGATTCCACATATAAGTGATATCATATGGTATTTGTCTTTCTATTTCTGACCTACTTCACTTAGTCTGATAGTCTCTAGTTGCATCCATGTTTCTGCAAATGGTATTATTTCATACCTTTTTATGGCTGAGTAGTATTCCATTGTGTATATGTAAGAGGAACCACATTTTAAATAAATGTTTCATTGTAGAATAGCTTTTATTTACAGAAAATTTGTAAAGATGGTACAGAGAGATCCCATATATCCACTATTGAGTTAATTAGTAGTGGAGCTGGGATTTGAACCCAAGTATATGAGGTCCCAATACTCACAGTCATATAAATTTATAGAACCATCACTTTCTTCCTGGCCAAGGGCATTGGGAGGGTATGCTGTAGACCATCTAGTTATCATTGAGGTTCCTGTAACTCAGCTTCCTCCTCCACCTAAATCACCTAACACCACTCTCTCTTCTTCCATTCCTGCCTTTGTAAGTTTTGCTTTGTGTTGTTTTCCATAGTTACCTTCATAGCAGCACAGGATTTCAATATATGCAGTGGCCAGGTCCCTAAAAACATGATTAGCAGAGCTTGGATCTAAAGGTGAGTGTTGAATTCTCTAATCCCACTCTCTTGGAAATTCAGAAATCTCCAGTATCCCTCAGAGAAGGAATATGGTAAGTCACTTTAAAGCAGGGACAGAGACTGTTCTAGTTCTGGGTGAACACTTATAGAGAAATGATCCAGCAGGTTCCTGCTAACATCTAACTCTTCCAATCAAACTGCCTTTCTCTGGCAGGAAATTCTCCTTTTCCAGCTCTCCTAAGTGTTGAAACAATCATTTGTTTTATTACCTATTGCAGTAGTGCTGGCCATCAGTCTCATATTTGTGACTAGTTGACATCTGTTCCAATTAAAAAATTAAATCCATACTCATGATAGTCTATAACTTCTCTTGAGCTCCCACCAATCATCAGAAGTAAGAAGCATGAAAAAGACTGTCCACAGAAGCCTACCAGCCCTGCCTGGCCTGTCCCCCCTCAAGCCTGCAGCACACCCCCTCCCACCATGTGTCACTGCCACAGGAAGAGAACAGTAATTAAGCAATATGATTAAAGCTCAGTTTGGCACTCATTCTGCATCCAGGATGGAAGAATAGACATTAATCATGTTCTAGCTCTAGATTTGTTGGAGAAGAGGTAAAAAGCAACCCTAAGTATAGCAGTGGAAAGTGTTCTGCTAGGTTAACCATCCATTTTTCACCTGTTACTATGGTTGTGTAAGGCTGACCTCTCTCACAGTTAGAAAAATAGCAAAAGAGCTCAAGATGTGAATTTGAGCATTTCTTCTTGCGGGTTTGCTTTGAACTCTTTCTGGCATTTCATCATCCCCCAGGGCTCTGAAATATCTTGTGTTTCTTGAAGCTGCACTGAATCTGGAATCCATTACATTTTCTTCTTCTTTTGGTTTGGTGGAAAATCATTTAATAACAGGTAGGATTCAAAATTAAAACCATGTTCACTAAGTCTGAAACACCAGAGAAAAGCAAAGGTATATAATCGAGGGAAGCTATTTTGATTAAATACCTTTCTCAAAATCATCCAATTTTTCTTTTCCCTTTTAAATGTTTCCAAATTACTTCTTTTCCATCCTTTATACATATCTTGCTGGGAGAGACATGGCTGAGGTCAAACGAATGATGTGATTTCTGGGAAAGAAAAGGAGATATACAACATGGAAACTACACTTGGCAACATTGGAGTGAGAATCAGAAGTCCCCAAAACCGAGTTCTTCAGGAGAAAATGTTTGCTTTGGTGTGCTAGGATAGGATACGTGTGGCTAGACCTTGCAGCTGAAACCACCTTAGATCCTATATTATACTTAGTTCAGTTAGAGAATAGTATAAAGCCACAAATATCATTTAATAATAAGGGAAAATCTTTATATTACTCTTCCCCTATGGTTTCTGTCTTTTCAGAAGTTCAAACACATATTCAGAACATAAAAATAATCTACTCCATGAGTTGTGTTAACCTAGAGGTTGCTGATATTAAAACAGATGCCTAGTTTTATGTGTAGAGTAAAGATTTGTTTGTTTGTTTCCAATTTTCTTCTTGAAAATGTCCCAAAAGCGGCAAGAAAAATGAGATAAAGAGTGTTAAGATGAAATTCAAAATCCATCATTGATGAAACTAGATAAAATTGGTAATTCTGAAACACATTATAAGAAGTACTGCCAGATTCAGTGAAGAGAAGTAAAAAGTGTGACTGGGTGAGGATCCTCGTGGCATGAAGTTTTGAGAAGCATGAAAGTAGATATGAATGAAGAATCACCTGGTAAATCAAATAACCCCAAAGCCATTAGCAAAGGTGGCAGGTGAAAGAAAAGAGACAGGCCTTCTCCGGTGAGGAGACCTGCATCAGCTCATCTCAGTGAGCTGGGAAGGAGCAAAGGCCACAGTAACTCACAAATATAACCTTGAATTACGAGGAGAATTCTCACTAGCTTATGACATGGCCTTTGCTACTTATTAATTAAATTTCATAAAATAGCTGTTTAAGAATAATTATGTCAATCAAATCTGGGTAATGATGATTATTTATATTATGAATCTCACAGTAATACATATAGCTCATACTATGTGCGAGGCAACATCCTAGGCATGTTACCTATATTTAATCCTCACAACAACCCTACAAGTTAGGTATTCCTATTATCCCCATTTGAGAGATGAGGAAACTGAAGCACAGAGAGGTTTAATAACATAGTGGGTTTGAGTAAGTTTCCCAGGGTCAGATAACTAGAAAAGGGTAGTCAGCGTGTGGACCCAGACAATCTAGCCCTAGAGTCCACACTCTTAACTACACAAGCACATCTCCAGTGTTCTGGTCTCAGTATCCCATCACGCTTTAAGAGTTACTGAGGATGTCAAAGAGCTTTTATTTTTGTAATTCATTTAAAATTAACAATAATAAGCCCATATATTTTAATATGAATTTTAATGCAATATAACTATAGTTTGCAAACCAAAAAAAGAAAAAATGTGTGAGAAGAAAGCATTGTTTTACATTTTTTTTAATCTTTTTTTTTAATTGGAGTATAATTGCTTTACAATGTTGTGTTAGTTTCTGCTGTACAATGACATGAATCTTTTAATGTCTGGATTAATAGAAAAAAGCTGGATTCTAATATCTGCTTCCACATTTAATCTGGTGAGATATGTTGCTTTGGCTGGCATATATGAAGAAAATCTGGCTTTACACAATATGTAGTTGGAAAAGGAGCAGTATTTTAATATAAGCTTTTTCAAGTAATTGTGGATATTCTTATTTAATACTAAAAAAAACTTGAAAAGTTGTAGTTTCTTAAAAGGTAGTTTCAGGGTGGAATATGAAACCACAATGAACTTTTCTTACAATCCATTGGTCTAATTTGCACTTTGAATGACTCTTTTACCCATGCATGATTTTGTAACATTTGGATCATTGAGTAATACAGATCTTTTAACTGTTGACTCATTTTATTGTGCAATATTAAGAAATCATACTGTCGAAATCATTATTAAACTCATCAGAAATGTTGTTAAGTGTTAGGAAGCTGTCAAGCTCAGAAGGGCACAACAAAGTTTCTCCAAACTTCCAATTTTTGCTTGAAAGTCTGAATTTTTTATTGGCAACAAATTGTCACTTATCTTCTTTCATGTGACAGTCTCACTTGATTTAATTTTGAGAAAATATCTGCCAAATGCTCAAATCTGAATAATCTTAGATTTTCTCTCAGTTATTCTTTCATGTAAAGATGGTATTCCATGAACTAATAACAATCTGCTGTATAAAAAATAAATAAAATAAAATTCAAAAATTCAAAAAAAAAAAAAGAACCCACATGCCAATGCAGGGGGACACAGGGAAAAAAAGATGGTATTCCATGAACAAGGAGCTTATTTTCTTTGAGACAAACATCACATTTTCATACTCAGCAGAAGTGCTCTATGTGTAATTCTCATTTCATTGTGCAAAATATTTTAAAGACATGTACTTAAAAGACAAGATTTAATAGAATTAACAATGATCTCTGCTTCATTAAAAATATTCTTACAGAAAACTAAAACTAGGAATTTTTTAAAACCATGAACTTATCAGTGTGAAAACTACAGTAACAACCAGTACATATTGATGCTGCTGCCCTAATTCCTGTTAAGGACCAACAGTTTCAGCCACCAATGCTTTTGCACCATTGGTATAAATGTCAAAATAATGAAAAGGCAAATAAGGCTTTAGCAGTGTTATCAAAATAGTTTTGACCTTGCAGAACCCCCAAAAATGTTTTCAGGGACCACCAAGAGTCTGCAAACCACACCTTGAGAAACACTGAGACACATTATACTCCTTATAAAGTTTAAAATGAACAGGTACAGTGTATATATAAAGATATTACAAAAGAAAAGAAAACCTGTTACGAACTAAATGTTTGTGTCCCTTTGAATTGATATGCTGAAGCCCGATTCCCCAGTGCGATGATATTTCAAGAGGGCTCCTTTGGGAGGTAATTAGGTTGAGATGAGATCATGAGGGTGGAGCCTTCAGGATGGGATCAGAGCCCTTATAAGAAGAGACACCAGAGAGCCACATCTCTCTCTTTGCCATGTGAGGACACAGTGAGAAGGTGGCTGTCTGCAAGGCATGAAGAGAGCTCTCACCAGAACCTGACCATGGCATCACCCTGATCTCAGAAGTCCAGCCTCCAGAACTATGAGAAAATAGATTTCTTTTGTTTAAGACACCCAGTCTATGGTATTTCATTATGGCAGTTTAAGCTAATACAAAAAGGAACAGAAAAAAAAGCAGATGAATCTAGACCCACCAGAATTATGCTGCTAAGCAGTAGGTGAATACTATAACTAAATGTATTGTCATGAACTTAAAACAGGGAAAAACTTAAGCTGTTGCCTCTATAAAACAAGAGCTCAAATCTGAGATAAAAGGGTTTAGGGAAAATATAGGAAGACCAAAAAAAAAAAAAAAAAAAGAGGATGAAATAAAACTGAAGAAAAGGAAGCAAAAGCACAAAACTAATCCTAAGTCCATTCTAGAACAACAAGAAGGAAAATACAGTAAAACATGGGGAACACGGAACTGAGAAAAGGGAATCAAACAAAATTAACATGGAGACAAAGTTTAAAAAGTTTGATTCCCTCAAAGAAGAAAACCAATGTGGTGAAAGAAAAAAAAAATGTTTAAAGATATATTTAAAGAAAAATTTCCCAAAATAAAAGAAAATAGGTCTCCACAGATTGAAGGCATACACTATATCCCAGTAAACACTGGTATAGAAAGTCAACATTGCATTTAAGAGTACTGAGGACAAGTTATCTATCTTTGCCATAGAGAAGCTTTAGGAAGCCAAGAAAAAATCATCCAATCACCATTAAAGAAAAAATCTGGTTGTCCACACATCATCTTCTCATTCCACATCAGGTGTAGAAGAGAATCAGTGCAAGAAGGCATTTGACTACTCTCTACAAAGTCCTCAAGGAAAGAAAGCATTAAACACAAATTTTATACCAATACACACTGCCATCCAAGGGTAAAGGTAACAAAAATTCTGGACATGTTAGGACTCAGGAATAAAGTTCTCATTAGCTCTTCTCAAAGAAATTTCTTGATTAAAAATATCCTTGGGTAAATAATATATTTGAAGGGAAAAATAATAGGAAAATGATTCAAGTTGAGCTTTAAATATGCTGAATTACAGGACTTTGTCAAAGACAAATTATGGGTGTAGAACAATCTGCACATAATAAACCTCAACAATACAGAATTAAAATGATTAGATAGAAGCCAAGAGAGGAAGTTGGAGAGAAGGTGAGATGGAGGTTTTACAAATATGCTGCTTTCCAATTAATTTATAGTTTGTGCGCAAAAAAGAGTATTTAAAAACCAATAAGTCAAGTAATAGAGACAAAAGTCTATGTTTAAAGATATAAAGGTGAAAACTGAGGAAAATAAAATATTCAATTAAAATTAGATGATTTTGAAGGAGGGGAGGGAAAGGAGGAAGAACCAAATATTGACAAATTTCATTATCATTCAAATTAAGGAATAAAAATTATGTGTAACAAAATAGATGATTAAGTGTGTTAGATAATATTATATTAAAGAGAGCAACCAATAGAATGGAAAATAAAAACCTATCACAAAAAGTTACAAAAATAAAGAATCAAACTGATATACTATATACCTGATAGCATTTCAAATCAGTAGGAAGGAACTGGATTTAGACTTGTGGGTCAACTAGTGGCCATATAGGAAAAAGTTAAAACGAATCCCTACCTCATATCCTACAAAGAAATGAAATCTAATACCAAAAAAATTTACGTATAAAAAATAATAGTGCTAAAAACAGCTTGGGAAATTTTTTTCTTATTATTTTGACTCAGGATGACCCTGCAGGGAAAATGCCAGGTCAATTAATACATTGACATCACCCTCTTCCAACCTCCAATCTCTGGCCAGTGTTCCCGATTAGCTAAAACCAGATGCTGCCAGAGGGCAAGTGAGCAGATGGAGGCAATCCTTCAATACAGAGGATGTTGGAGAGTGGTTAGGAGAGGAAATGGTCTTGGACAAAGGCACCAAGAATACATAATCGGGAAAGGATACTCTCTTCAACAGATGGTTTTGGTTAAACTCTATATCCACATGCAAAAGAATGAAATTAAACCCTTACCTTACACCATACACAAAAATCAATTTGAAATAGATTAAAGACTTTAAATGTAAGACCCGAAACTGTAAAACTCCTAGAAGAAAACATAGGGAAAAAGGTTTATGATTTCAATTTTGGCAATGATTTCATGAATATGAAACTTAAAGCACAGGCGACAAAAACAAAAATAAACCAGTAGGACTACATCAAACTAAAAAGCTTGTGTGCAGCAAAGGAAATTATCAACAACGTGAAAAGGCAACCTACAGACTGGAAGAAAATATTTGCAAACCATATAACTGAAAAGGGCTTAATTTGCATAATATATAAGAAAATCCTGCAACTCGGTGGAGATACTTAAAAATCATTTTTCCAAATCCTGTCTCAGATGGATGGATGGAGGTTTCCAGGTGATTCTGTTTTTCTTTTTTTCTCATGATTCTTTTCTTCGTTTTCCATCTTTTTCTTCCCCTTCTTCTCCTCCTCTTCCTCCTCCTCCTCCTTCTCCTTGTTCTCCTTCTTCTTCTTTTTCTTTGCATTCATCACTAGGGCACCAAGAGCTAAGTATTAAGCCCACTTTTAGTCAAGTGTTCAAAAGATTTTTGGCATTGAACTTATCTTATTCATCAATTTTCATTTTCCCTTTTTTTTTTTTTTTTTTTTGCGGTACGTGGGCCTCTCACCACTGTGGCCTCTCCCGTTGTGGAGCACAGGCTCTGGATGCACAGTCTCAGTGGCCACGGCTCACAGGCCCAGCCACTCTGCAGCATGTGGGATCTTCCCGGACCGGGGCACGAACCCGTGTCCCCTGCGTTGGCAGGCGGACTCTCAACCACTGCACCACCAGGGAAGCCCTTCCCTTTTTTATTCATATATATTTGTATGTGGTATGGTGTGTACCTCTGTAAGATACTTGAAAACATTTTGGGAAAGGAGTGGTATATAAACAAATAAACATGAAAAGTGATATCCATTTTGTACATTTGTCTCTAAACCAAGTCAGCATGAACTCTGGAGCCAGACTGCCTGGGTTCGAATCTTAACCCTGCCACTTAGGATCTGTGAGACCTTTGTTATGACATGTAAGTTTCCTGGGTGTCGGTTTCCTCTTTTGTAGAATGGGAGTAAATAAATGTTAGTGTTTCCCATAAGGTCACAGTGGGGATTAAATTAGTTGCTATGTGTTACACAGAACTGTGCCTAGCACTTACAATATGTATAATAACTAATACAATACTACTTATGGTTAATGTCGAACTTCCATATTATACTCTGTAGTACCGGGCTTGGGTTTAGAAATGATGTCCAAGGAATCACAGTTTGGGAAGAGCAGAGGGTTGATGTAGAATAAGAAATGATCTGCAGTTCAAAGCTACTTTGGACATTAACTAGCATGGCTCATTATTTTAATTGTGGGAAACCAAAGCCTGAGATCCCAAAAGGTTACTTGCTTGCCTAGGCCACCCTCTCTTCTTCTAGGTGGCAGGGCAAGCCGCCCATATGAGTGAGTGGCCCCAGGCATATAAGCAGCAGACTTGCTATCATAAGAAGCAGGAGTCTAGCCTGATGGAAAGGATGCTGGAGTCCAGCCCTGACCCCATCACTGGCCCAGGGATTGTGGGCAAGTCACTGGACTTCTCTAGATCCCCATCTAAGAAAAAAGCAGTAAACCATCTTCAAGACCTTTCATTATTCTCACAACTTGTAATTCCAGTCATTACTGTTCGCTTTGGGCACATGTCTATGACTAAACTGGAAATATTTGCAATTTGGTAGAAACAGAGTTTCAACCAGGCTTTGACCCTCCTCTGTACTCTTGCCCAATCTTTCCCGTGAAGAAATCTCTTTGAAGTTATTTTGACTCTGTTGAGTAAGGAATCAGTCGTTCTGATCCCCAGACTTTGATCCCCACACAGACCAGATAGTTTAAACAGATGAAATCTTTGTCCCACAGTCACTGACCATGCTTGAGTGCAGACAGCAAAGCCTGCTGCCTAACAGACAATCCTCAGCTGCTTAGTGAAACTCGTGGTGAACCTCAGCAAGGCAGTCCACGTCCACAGTCGTCTTACTCTAAGACCAAGTCATTAATTCATTCAGAAAGTATTTATGGGTCCCATCTAAGAGGCAAGCATTGCAGTAGGCACTTAGGGAATTTACAATTCATAGGGGAATAGACAGCCATTATTTGTAGAGTCATGCCAATGAAAGGACAATTACAACGATGATAAGTGCTAGGAAGAAAATACACACGGTGCTATGCAACTAGAGTACAGTGTGGGACTTCTGACTCCTTCAAAGGCTAACGAAGTATTCTCTATGTCATAGGTGACAGGTTTAAGACTAGGGGACTGTGGTCAGGTAGTGGCAGTGTTCCAGGCAGTGTGAACAACATTGCAAAGGCCATCGGTGTGGGTATATGAGGAACCAGAGGACAACCAGGAGACTGAGGCCCAGAGGACTGTAAGTCAGCTCATTGTGGGTTTATTTAAGGATAACCCCATGAAACAGTTTTCTCAGTTACAGTAATACCCAAGTCTCCCTCTACTCCTCTTCCTGCATCTTATCCAGCACATGCAAGCAGCCACATGGTCTTGGTTCAGTCTCTCTTACTTTGAAATGCATGAAGCACTTGCCAGAAAACTTAACCAAAGGTTACCCATGACAGTCCTTTCCAAATTCTCTTCCATTTCCTACGAAAAATCTACTTTGATGAGGCAGTTACCTTCATCATTAACCTAGGATAACACAATCATACTGACACGCATTTCCACAAATTGTTTTATTCCAGATGGCATATTTTCTAGTAGAAATGACTTGTGTATTACCTTCTGTTAGTGAAATATCTCACACCATATTGTGTCTTCTGGGAAGAATTTTCATCAGGGAAACCAATATTGTGTTTGTATTTTTTTCCTTAAAATCAAAGAATTAAAGAGCAAGAGAAATAATTCTTATATGAATCATATATGAATATGATTATACATACATATTGTACATGTGACTATACATAGGTATGAAATATATATGTATATGAATGTATATTTATACATGTATATGAAAGGCAGTACATGTTTATTAGCAAACAAGAGGAAAATTTTGGAAGGAACAATCATTCCCAAATCACGTCAACATGAGGAATTTGCTCTTGACACGATGATGTATTGAGACTATGACTTCCTTTCTTCTCTGTTATAAACATATTTTCTTAGATTATGAAATGAAGTTATGGAAGAGAAAGCCACTAAATAAAGCCAGAGTCGTGGGATCTCCCTTGGAAATAACAATCTGGTTGTAAATATCAGCATGCTCTTTTAAAATTGGGAAATCAAAGATAATGATGAAGAAGAGATAATACTATAGAAAAGGAGGGCCATCTCAGATTGATTTGTGCAAAAATGCTGATGGCAGATCGACACAATAGGTCCTGAAGACTGTATGTTTTTCTTTTCCCCCAGCCTCACCGCCTCGCTTGCAGGATCTTAGTTCCCCACCCAGGGATCGAACCCAGGCCCCAGCAATGAAAGCACCAAGACCTGACCACTGGACCGCCAGGGAACTCCCCCCAAATTGTATGGTTTTAAAAATTGAACCGTGATTATGATACAGTGGTCTCCATATTTAATGAAGTCATGAATGTTAGTGTTCTATCATTCAAGATTCATTGGAGTAAATGGTATGTTTGACTAAATGGCAGTGCATGAAATGACACATTTATAATAATGAGTGAGAAACAATCAAAGATCCCATTGTTAAGATCCAACTGTGCTCAGTACAGTTTCAGTACTATTTTTTCTGTATAGTCTATTTATTTGGATAATAACGCTAGACACTAGAGTCCTTAATTCATAATGGATTTTGCATTACCCCTATTGAACTTCTTGGATGAGAAATGAAACATTTTAAGGAAAAATGAAAAGAATGGTGTGTTATAGACACCTATAGAACCAACAATTTAGAGATAATCTTTGCCATGTTATGGAAGATGCCCTTTGTACAAAGAAAATCGGGAAGATGCCATCTGTACAAAGAACTGTCAGTCTAGCTATGCGTAAACGTGGGAGAAATCATTTCATCTCTCTAGGTCTCAAAAAACTTTAACACCACATGGTATTAAAATAAGTAATACGTAAATGTGCCCCAAACATTTGGAAGATATTTCTTCTCAATCTTCCATCCTTGAGAAATAAAGCCTTTGAAGTCGGCTCCAAGGTGTAATTTACTTTACCAGGACAAAAGGTGCTGGACTGATAGAAGTGCAGGAGGAGAAAGCCAGGCTACAGAAATATCTTTGTGACTTACCTGACTGGAAAATGCCCTGTGTCAGGCCCTGAGCTAAGGGTCTTTACTCACTTGAGAAGCTGGAAAAGACATGCAGACTCAGGAGTCAGACCACCTCCCTAGAATGGTGACATTTAGCAAATATCTCTCTAAACTTAACTTCCCTCAACTATAAAATAAGAATAATCATAGTTCCCTCTACATATGGGTTTTGTGAGGCATAGCTTTAGAAAATGACAGTAAAAAGCTTAAATCCTGATACATGGTAAGCGCTCAATAGATGTTCACTTCTCTTTTGATCTCATTTAAATCTCACGCGATTCAGGCTCAGGGTTCAGATTCCTGATGTGCATAGAAGGAGAGGAGGACTGAAGTGTATTTTCTGATTGGACCAAGAAAATACATTTGGGTGCCAGGGAAGAGATCAAAAAGAACCATCAGAATTGTGCAGGGCAAGTTAAGCATTTTTGTTTTGTGAAAAGGGGCCGTATTGATGACAAGTCATCTTGGGGGCTTGCTGGTGGCACAAGTGTTGAAAGTGAGGCCATGAGAAGTCACTCGTGGCTGGAGCATCAACAGCTTCACAGACAGAGCCACTGGGTCCTCAGGTGTTAGCACAAGGCACTTGGATCTGTTGGAAAAGCTTGGAACTCAATCTGGGAGACCCAAAGCCCATGTGGTTGGACTGTGGCAGGTGGAAGTGACTTGGGAGTTTCCTTGGAGCATGTAGGTATCTCCTAGGTTTGGGGATCGAGTGCCCTGAGCTCAGTCCCAAGTCTGCTTCCTAGTAATTGTGGGCTTCAGCCAACTTCCTGAAGCATTTTCAAAATCAACTCTTTGTTCATAATAAGGGAATAATAATTCTGACCACGGGGGTTTCTGTGAGAATTAAATGAAATGATGCAAAGTGCCTTGCACCTTGTATATGCTCAAAAGTATGAGACATTATTTGAGTTCCTTCAAAATGCTCTTCTCTCTTTAAACTCCACACTCAGCTCTTGGTGGAGTTCATGGAGCTACCAGTGGACAGTGTTGAGCCTGAAGGAAATAACTTGCTAATCACCATCTGGCACCTGACTCTTCCTCCAACAGTGTGTTCAGGAACAACCTACAAATGTGCGTTCCTGTGTTTTCCTTTCCTAGGATATTCTTAGCCTAAAAAGGAAAGCCTAGAATATATTACTTCATATCCCAGGTCCTAATGCTTAAATATTTCCTAAGACAGCCACCAAAGACAGCCACCAACTGAGACTAGCTACATTACAGTGTCAGATGGATTTGCCTAAAAACAAAGAGAAACTTTAGCACTACTAAAACTATTAAGTTGAAAGGAATTGCAAGGCTCATTAATTTTGCAGAGGAAAGGCGAAAGAAAAAGTTTCCCAAGTCCTCTAAATGTAGCCCATTGTGGAGAAAAAAAAGATCTTCCTCTACAATGAAGCCAAAGAATCTGATTCTTCAGTGTGGCACAGAGCACACACTTACAAGAAAAAGTGAGGCACGACGAGTCATATGGAGCTGCAGACACAGAAACGTACCACCATCCCTGAGTTATTGGCAGATCCCAAAATCTGGCCTTCAAAGGCTTCCTTTTTTGGGATGTGGGGATTTTAGTTGAATCATACTGAGATGCCTGGAAAACACCAATTCCCAATGAAAAACACAAGGGGCTCCATGAGGGCATTAGCTTAGACCATGGTTGGCCAGGAAAACTTGGCTTTAAGAGTTGGCTAATGTTGTCACACCCAGAAAGCGCCATCCTGCCTGTTTAAAATTTTCTTATTTTTTAGTTCTCAAACTGCTTTTCTCTCACAACCTCATTTCCCTCAGCAGACAACCAAAACCAGTGATTACCAGACACCAATGCAATAAAAGGAAACACTTAAAATAGAGAAATGGAAGATGGAAAAGGACAACTACAGGGAGATTTTCAATTCCTTGAAATGCATGTGTATTAAAGAATCATGTTAATTTTATTTCACAAGGAAATTCAAAACATTTAAATGAAAATATACTTCAAAGAACTGTCTGCTCTGGCCTGGATAACCCAACTACAACTCTGGCTGGCCAAGAGAAACCAAGCCTAGACAAAGAGCACAGGGGCAGGAGGAGGAAAGGTGTTGAATTTGGAGTAGAGCGAGGGCTACTCTACTTCGAGATCAAGCCCTGCTCTGCTCCTCTGAACCATGAGCCCTGAAGCACGATTCGATGTTATTACCTTCTATATTGTTATGGGTTGAATTGTACCCACCCCCCAAATTCGTATGTTGAAATTCTCATCCCCAGTATCTCAGCATATATTGTGACCTTATTGGAAAGGTCACATGTGACCTTATTTGGAAATAGGGTCATTGCAGATGTAATTAATTAAAATGAAGCCCTAATCCAATATGACTTGTGTCCTTATTAAAGGGGGACATTTGGAGACAGACAGGTAGAGATGTAATTAATTAAAATGAAGCCCTAATCCAATATGACTGGTGTCCTTATTAAAGGGGGACACTTGGAGACAGACAGGTAGACACACACACACACACACACACATACACACAAAGGAAAAAAGCCACGTGAACCTGAAGACACAGAGAAAAGTGATGGAGCAGTAGTCAAAGAATGCCAAAGATTGCCAGCAAACAACCAGAAGTTAGAGGAGAGGCATGGAACAGATTTCTCCTCACAGAAAACTATTGACAAGATAATTACACAAAGGCACCTTTCTTGGCTGATGGGTTGTAAAAAGGTACCTCTCGCTCTGAAATGACTTCTCTCCTGGTGCCAAGGAACACGCTCTGCTAGGGGAACACAGCCTGGTTGTCAGTGCTGCCCCCTGGTCCTCTCTATCACAAGCTCCATTCTGTGTGCTCTCACCCTCAGAATCTCATACACCACACAAATGGAGCAAACATGACGATCCAGTAGTTTGGTGGTGGATCACTGCAAGTCATACATATATTCATTGGTCTGAAAAAGTATTAAATGTTAAACTTCGTATATAAACCAAAGCACTAAACATAATTGGTAATAACTGACTTTTTATATGATCTTGATGAGTTACTGAGCTTCTTAGGGTGATTCACAAAGGTTTAGCATCCTGATAACTTAAGGGAGAAAAAAAACCTAATAACAAAGAGAAAATGATTAAAACTTGATGATCAGAAAATAACTTCAGTTGAGATTTGAGAAGATGGTAGAAGAGTAAGACACGGAGATCACCTTCCTCCCCATAGATACACCAGAAATACATCTACACGTGGAACAGCTCCAACAGAACACCTACTGAACGCTAGCAGAAGACCTCAGACCTCCCAAAAGGCAAGAAACTCCCCACGTACCTGGGTAGGGCAAAAGAAAAAAGAATAAACAGAGACAAAAGGATAGGGATGGGTCCTGCACCAGTGGGAGGGAGCTGTGAAGGAGGAAAGGTTTCAACACACTAGGAGCCCCTTCGTGGGCGGAGACTGCGGGTGGCGGAGGGGGAAAGCTTCAGCGCCGCGGAGGAGAGCACAGCCACAGGGCTGCGAAGGGCAAAGCGGGCAGATTCCCGCACAGAGGATCAGGGCCGACCGGCACTCACCAGGCTGAGAGGCTTATCTGCTCACCCCCGGGGTGGGTGGGGCTGGGAGCTGAGGCTCGGGCTTCGGTCGGAGCGCAGGGAGAGGACTGGGGTTGGCGGCGTGAACACAGCCTGC
>NW_020172738.1:3291345-3357376 GCF_003031525.2 Neophocaena asiaeorientalis asiaeorientalis | reverse complement strand
CCCGGCCTGAGTGAGCCAGAGCCCCCGAATCAGCGGCTCCTTTAACCCCGTCCTGTCTGAGCGAAGAAAAAACGCCCTCCTGCGACCTACATGCAGAGGCAGGGCCAAACCCAAAGCTGAACAAAGAAGCTGTGCGAACAATTTTTTTTGTAATAATTATTTTTTATTTTAATAACTTTATTTTATTTTATCCTACTTTATTTTACCATCTTTCTTTCTTTCTCTCTTTCTTTCTACTTTTCCTCCCTTTTATTCTGGACCGTGTGGATGAAAGGTTCTCGGTGCTGCAGCCAGGAGGCAGTGCTGTACCTCTGAGGTATGCAGCTAGGCCTGTGAGCCATGGCCGCTGGGCCTGCGCGTCCGGAGCCTGTGCTCTGCAACAGGATAGGCCACAGCAGTGAGAGGCCTGCGTACCGCAAAAAATTAATAAAAAATAAATAAAAGCAGCAAGGGAAAAACAACAAATAACACATAAGGGAGTCTCCATAAGGCTCAGAGCTGATCTTTCAGCAGAAACTCTGCAAGCCAGAAGGGAGTGGCAGGACATATTTAAAATGATGAAGGAGAAAAACCTACAACCAAGATTACCAGCAAGGATCATTCATGCAGATTTGATGGAGAAATTAAAACATTTACAGACAAGCAAAAGCTGAGAGAGTTCAGCACCACCAAACCAGCTTTACAGCAAATGCTAAAGGAACTTTTCTAGGCAAGAAACACAAGAGGAGGGAAAGACCTACAATAACAAACCCAAAACAATTAAGAAAATGGTAATAGGAACATACATATCGATAATTACCTTAAATGTAAATGGATTAATGCTCCCACCAAAAGACACAGACTGGCTGAATGGATACAAAAACAATATAATTTCACAATCTGTATGGAAACACAAAGATCCGAATAGCCAAAGCAATCTTGAGAATGAAAAATGGAGCTGGAGGAATCAGGCTCCCTGACTTTAGACTATACTACAAAGCCACAGTCATCAAGACAGTATGGTACTGGCACAAAAACAGAAATATAGATCAATGGAACAGGATAGAAAGCCCAGAGATAAACCCACGCACATATGGTCACGTTAACTTTGATAAAGGAGGCAAGAATATACAGTGGAGAAAAGGCAGCCTCTTCAATAAGTGGTGCTGGGAAAAACTGGACAGGTATATGTAAAAGTATGAAATTGGAACACTTCCTAACACCATACACAAGAATAAACTCAAAAAGGATTCGTGACCTAAATGTAAGGCCAGACACTATCAACCTCTTAGAGGAAAACATAGGCAGAGCACTCTATGACATAAATCACAGCAAGATCCTTTTTGACCCACCTCCTAGAGAAATAGAAATGAAAACAAAAATAAACTAATGTTAACGAAAGTGAGTTATTTGTATTGAGGTGGATGGACCTAGAGTCTGTCATACAGAGTGAAGCAAGTCAGAAAGAGAAAGACAAGTACCGTATGCTAACACATATATATGGAATCTTAGAAAATAAAATGTCATGAAGAACCTAGCGGTAAGACGGGAATAAAGACACAGACCTACTAGAGAATGGACTTGAAGACATGGGGAGGGGGAAGTGTAAGCTGTGACAAAGTGAGAGAGTGGCATGGACATATACACACTACCAAATGTAAAATAGATAGCTAGTGGGAAGCAGCCGTATAGCACAGGGAGATCAGGTCGGTGGTTTGTGACCACCTAGAGGGTTGGGATAGGGAGTGTGGGAGGGAGGGAGACGCAAGAGGGAAGAGATATGGGAACATATGTAAATGTATAACTGATTCACTTTGTTATAAAGCATAAACTAACACACCATTGTAAAACAATTATACTCCAATAAAGATGTTAAAAAAAAAAAAAGAACTTCAATTTCATTGATTTTCATAGCGATTTTTATAGCGATTTTTCTATGAGAAACAAGAAGAGTTAGTCACTTCAGGGTTTTTTTTTGGGGGGGTGGTCATGGTTAAGACCAAACATTTATACTAATTGAAGGTAAAGATATATGTAAATAATGCATATTTTTTTAAAAGACGCATTTTATTACCTTTAAGGGCTCTGAATCCTACAATTGCATTAACCGTCTGTTGTTTGTGGAGAGCCCACTCTAATCAATAGAAAAGGATAGCTTGAAACCAGCAATCAAAGTCTCACTTTCAGCTGGACCTGCTTCTACTTGTGCTGAAATTACACTATGTCCGGTAAATTGCTATTTGAATATGCAGAAGCAGTGTTTTCCTCAATAGGTAAACACTTCCAACAACAACATTAATTCATCCTATTTGCTTATTAAAAATAAGCATAAAACTTCAGCTTTTCAAGGCCAAAACCACAAACTCTTAAATAGTTCCAGCTAAATTAATGAGGTTTTTCTATACTAATTTCTAAAAGTGTGGTTCTAAATCCTAGGAAAAGCTAGGACAGATAATTAAAATAGAGAAAGGCAATAGATAATTTGGCAAAAGGCTGAATTAAAGGTCTAATTCCATCCTAAGCTTCCAAATTAAAATGTTTTTATAACCATAATAGCATCTACATGAAGTTAATCCAATTATGAACATAATAAAATGTATTATTAGATTATTTCCTGTGCAAAATTGGTATCAGAACCATTATGGTCAGACCTGTGATGAGACTTGGTCTTAGTTGATCCCAAGTTTACATTAAAAAGTGACCCTGGAATGGAGTCAACTCTTGGCTCTTCCTTGCAAGTTGGTGTTTCCTTAAATGTTTCTCTTAAGTTTTCCCCCCAAAGGACAAAGAACGTTCTGAGATGGTAATCAGGCCACGTAATTACAGGTTTGAAACCAAGCAGGTTCCATGTAGTGTCACGTTTCATTTCACAGATCTGATTATGTTTTCAAATGACTCAACCTTGGTCTAATATATATGCTTAGATAAAGGGATAAAACCATTTTTATTAAGAAAATAGTTGTTAAGTGAAGTTATAGATATGAAAGTATGGACCATTATTGGGAATTTCTATGAAGGAGTTGAAAATATGTGTAATGCTTCAGTAATTCCATTTTCATAATACATCAGCACCTTGTAGTCGCAGCCTCTAAGCCAAGCTATTGAAAAGTAGGAACTTGAGAATGTTTATAAATGAAAGTCATTAAGTTTCCTAAGCAAAACACTATTCAGATTCTGTTTGAATGCCTAATTTTGGGTGCATAAGCAAAACCCAGGCTAATCTTACTAGGACATGCCATAAGAAACAGTTCCCCAAATGTCTCTGTGAATGCCAGCTTTGCTCAAATGTACAAGACCACGTCTTAGATTCATTTTCAACAAATATAGTTTATTTATAAGTATCCAAAATAAGATGGCTTAGATTTTTTCTTCCTCTTAGCAACTTGCTTTACCCATCAGTTGTTTTTCTTTCTAAGCTTGGGTTTATGCAACAAACATAGTTCTTTTCTGGTGACTATTATCAGCTGGCACCTCTTCAGAAAGAGCAGCCAAAGTTCTTAGGTTGAACAATGCATCCCATAAAATTACTCCAAAAGCCCAATCCCGGCATCTAATAGGAACATTTCTTGAATAAGAATATGACAATTAGGGGAATCTTTCCCTTCACTGCTGTTTAGTCTAGGTTATATCGAGGAGATGAGAAGATAGCACACTTTAGGAATGCCTAAGAAATAGTAAGCTATGAAGAATTAAATTGTCATCATGTTCCATCTGACTGGAAAAAAAATAATAAATAAGAGCAATTTAGGATCATCTGCAGGGTTCGACAGTCTTGTCAAATTTTGCATCAATGGACCATGAACCAAAACGTGATCTCAGATTCAGAGCATATATGCTCTTCCCTGCTAAAATCAAAGAAAGTCTGGGATGTTATGATGTATATAATTAAATAGTTAAGGTAGGAAAGGAGGAAGGGAAGGAGGAAAGTCAAAGTGGAAAAAAACAGAGAGGACAAAGAAAAAAGTATTTTCTGATGTATAAATTCGGGGAAAAAAGTTAAATTCATCTGCTTCATACTATCAGAAAAGTAAAACGCCCTCCCCCATCACTCTCTCTCTCTTCTCTTTCAGCAGCAGAAATAAACAAAGCAAATGTATGACAAAAATTCCATAATCTACTAAATGCACCTTCCTTAAAATACATTCTGTCTACTTCCCTGGGATAACGTTTGTTCTACTTCAATCATATAGCTCACTTCGAACATTCTTCTTCTATCTCTAAGCAGCCACAAACTCGTTCTGGAATTAGGTAAGGAATGATGTTTTCCTTCAGTAAAAAGCCATTTGCTCACCTTTGAAGAAAGTGGGCAAGGGATTCTCTAGGGTTCCATCCAGGATTCCAGGATTCTGTGCTAGAACTTGCAAATCAAAGCCTCACATAGTAACTTTTCCTTCCATCTGTCTCTCCCTCCCTCCATCCTGCTAAAAGAAACTTACTGAGTTCCCCCTAGATGACCGGTCCTGTGATGGAAGCTGAGGATAGAACGTGAACAAAAAGGAAAAAAAAAAAAAAAATCCCCATCTTAAAGACACTTCCATCCCCAGAGGCTTAAAAAATATTTACATAATTATAAAAATAAATATGTAATTGAAAACTTCAATGGAGGACACGAAGGGAAATTACAGGCTGCTATAGAATCCTGTAATAGAAGGATTTGATTCAAAGTTTTAACATGTCCTGAGAAAAACAAAACAAAACATGCATCTTGGTTTTAGGGGTAAAGAGAGTATTTTGTCCATTGACCACAGCCAATAAAATACTTAAACAAAATCTCATATTATGTTATTCGTGCTCAAATAAAATTTCTTGGGCCTTTGTTTGCTTTTAAAACTTTTTCTCTTGCTATAAAAAATGACTTCAAACATGAATAGCAAAGGATATTTATTACTAGTGGCTTAGGATGCTAATTTAAGATAAGCTAGAGGGTTTTAAGAGGAATGGAAATAAAATATCCAAATTAGAGCAACAGCCCTGGATCAGAAGTCAGAGGGTTTTTGTCCCCGTCGAACACATCTGAGCTGTGCTACCTTGGCCAAGTTATACAGTGTCTCTGAACCTCAGTTTCCTCATCTCTAAAGCAAATGCCATATCTACCTTCAGTATCCTTCTGAGGGGCTTATGAGTTGAGGTACACAAAAGTGCTTTGTGCTCACCAGGCTAGAAAGTCGAGTATAAAATTGCTTACTAATCACTAAGCAAAAGCTATTGCCAATATTATCAGAGTCAACTACTTAGCGTGTCACACTTAGTACCCTGAAAAGAATACCAGCAAATGCTTTCTGCGATAAATAACCATATGTGCACTTGCAATCCAAATGTTGCTGAGAGAAGAAAGTGGCATTGTTTGGAAATACATGGTGGCTGGATTCTTTCTTTTCTTTCTCCCCCTCTTCAAAGCATATTCAAGGACAGTGGAGTGAACATGAAAATGAGAAAAGTTCGACTTGAAAGAAAATGCCATTTTCATCAGAGGATTGAGGTAGTAATGCTTCTTTGAGTTCCTCTCTTTAGCAGGGACCCGTATTTTCACTTTTGAAGCCTTTATATGTGGTACTGATTCCATGAAGAGTATTGCTCAAGACATACAGGCTCCATGGCCACCTGCCTTGCTTGATTAATGGGGCTGTTCTGAGAAATCATGGCCTGAAGAAGACATTTTTAACCAGTTCTGTCAGAAGGACTCACTCTGTTTACCTTCCCCGATTTCAGTGCAGGTTCTCCCAAGAGGCTCGTGAGATTTTATAAACAGCCATCATTTGTAAAATATTCCAGAAGACAAACCTCTGAAATAAGCCCATCACACTAAATAACTTTCAATTATTGACGCGTTACCATCTCAACGAAGGGGCAGTCATTTTTACATAAAAATAGAGCATTAGAAAATAAAACAGGATTTTTTTTTAACACTGTCAAGGAATGGGTTATTGATGACCAAGTTTTAACATATTTTTAGAGAGAATTCCCTATTTATTCAATCTGATCTATTTTGTCCTTCAGGTTTTCTTCACTTAAAAAAGGAACGACATATAAAACATGAAACTCCTCAACTGTATTAATGCGAACATATTTTTTATTGAAGAATGAATGCATTTATGCTAAAGAGTCGTTTACATTTGTTGTGAAGCAGCAAGCATATCTCCAAGAGGTGCATTCCCCTCAATGTGACTCCATGCTTATTCTACATGCCTTAACACTGGACCCACACTCGGGGGCACACGTACACACACACAAACGCAGACATGGACACACGGATACACAGACCAAAACGCCGACACCACTGCTCTCTGGATTCAATAAACTCTCATTTAAGGCTTCTGTAAGGTGTCCTAGTGCCCCTAAAATTATTACCAGGATTCAAAACAGACTTTCAGAAAGGAGCAGTACCTGGAAAACTAGTCATCTGCTCTCGGCCTTAAATGCATGGATTTTAGCCAATCCTTTCAATGTCATTCAATAGTGACTCTTTGCGTTTATGATATTTAAAGATCCATCAAACTGAGAAAACTCAGGCTCTCTTAGTGAGAATTTCTCGTTAGAAATACCAAACAAACTGGCAACTCTGACCCTAAGAGATCAATCCAATTGGAAGATAAGAAGGTCAGATTTCCCTTTAGAATGGACAGAGGTTCTCTAGATAAGTCTGGTTTATATCATTTGTTTCCTACTCGAGCGTAGTGTTGAGTGATGGGTCAAAGATTCCTTAGTGATACCAACTCAGATTTGAAGCTTGCCATGAAAGGTTCATCAGAAAGGACCATCAACTAAATAAGTTACCATAAATCGGGGTTGAAGAAAGGACAGCCCACAAGGAGCTTGTTCAGTCGCTGATAACTCATTCCCTTTTTCCAACCTATCTGTGGTGGTGGTGGTGGTGGTTTGAAACTCCCACTTTGTTTGATTGTTTCTTTCACTTACTTGGTTATTTTCTTCCCTTTTGGTGTCCTGCAGTGTAGGGTGAGGCTGCATCTCTGTGGGGATGGTGGCGCGGGCTGGAAGGGCGGAGAGGGAGGATGGGGCAGGCGGAGGAAGGGGGCTATTAGTGGTTGCAAGTGTTCTAAGATAGATGAAGTGAATACAATAAGAGGGTACTACTTGATATACTTATGTAATAAAAGCACTACCTTTAACTGTGAATTAACTGCCAACTATCAGGTTGTTAGCTGTAAAGCTCAATAACGGCTGTGCTGATTTGCTTACTGAGGCGAGAATCTGAAGCCAGCCAGGGGAGAGGAGCTCTCAGGATCAGCCTGAGGTGTTCCTTTAGTCCAGAGGCCTCCTCGCCAGCAACAGCACTGACCACCTCCCCACACAACTAGGGATCCTATAGGGGCATCTAACATTCTTGTTGGGTTTCGTAAGGCAAGTTGGGATGGTCCATCACATAAACAGCTGCAGTGTATTTGCCTGAGAGCGCTGAAAATCGGCATGGAGAGCTCCTAGAGGGAGGCATTGGAAAATGAGAAGAAAAAAAAAAGAAGAAGACCAGAGTCTAGAACTTTCCTCCCCAGCCACACTCCCACCTTCCTCATAGTCACAGCAGCAGCAGATTTCAATGTAATTACTTTAATAATACATTTCTTTAGATTTAGAATTGCTCTTCTGAATTTTAAAAGCTTGGTCAGCCAATAATTTGGCAGTCTTTTCATCCCAAATTTGAATCATTGCTTATCCATCGCTTGTCTTGAACGCCTTGACCAATGCTGCCTTTGCTGAAGCATCCTCAGTTCACTCAGCCGTCATCGGATTCCAATTCCTGGGACACCTCTTCCGAGGAGCTGTTCCTGTGGATCCGGCCGTCGCTCTTCATACTGTGGAAAGTCTTCTTGAAGGCCTCCATCATGGCGTGGGCCAGCTTCTTGGCCTCCAGCTTGCTCTCGCACTCGACAGCGTGGCAGTCCATCTGGTAGGACAGGTCGTCATTAATCTCCCTGTAAACCCAGGCGAAGATGTCAGGGCTCACGTTGTGGTCGGCGGTGCAGTAGGCAATGCGGGCCACCTGGAAGGTATCCATGTGCACCGTGGCCTCCCCTTTGTGGTCGAGGTGATGGAGCCACACTTGGAACGGTCGGATTTCCAGGAGGGCATTGGCTGGAAAGACGTCTTCTCGGGCTAGCGTGTGCTTTTTCCAGAGCTCGATGACCGGCTTTTCTGTGCAGCCTGACAAAAACTGCATGCCTGTGGTGGGGACCTTACCCAGATAGGTCACCTGCAGAAGTAAGAGAGGAAGAAAAAGGAAGAGGTCAGCAGTATTCTCTTCGTTCTGCTTGTTCACTGATGTTCTCCAACGGTCATGGCGTCACCCTGGAAGGACGGAGAGACAGCTTTCTTGCTCCCTAAAAGAATAACTGTCATCTGAATTTATATTTTTTCTCCCTAACAAGTTGACCCCTTGGCAAAGGTACTGAAATTTAAAAATAGGGTTAAACTTAAAAAATTAGAGTTTTAGAGACCTACTCTCCCTCCCTCAGCCCCCTTTTAAACTCAAATTAGAATGAATGATTATGATCTTTTCCAAATTTGGCATTTCTTTGACACCATAAATCCACTTGAAGTTTATTTTCAACCAAACACACGCAGAATTTAATGATAAGAAGGAGTCAAAAGGATGTTGCATCTGAAAAACAAAATCTTTATTACACTTATCTCCTACTCTGGTTCTCTTTCCAAATCACTAAATGTCTGATTTCACTTAAGCTACTTGCTTCTAGCAAATGCCAAGGACACAAAAACTGTTCTATTTCAATTATGGCCTAAAACATGACTGTTTTCTCACCAAGATAAAGTTTAAGCAATTTTTGAACTGATGGGCATCTGGTTAGAGTGATAAAAAATGAAAGATCTACAGATAGGTTAAGATTAGAACCCTGGTTTATCAAATAGCTAGACGGGCAATACTAAAACAAAGAAAAATAATTCCAGGTGATTCAGATAGTGTCCTTTAAAAAATCGGTTTATGATATACCAAGAAAAGATGTTCATTCTCTCATTTTTGTTTTTTTTCACTCATCAACATGGATAGACCCTCTACCCCTGGGCACCTGCATTATGGAAACACATAAAACTGAAGAAATCATTTAAGAAATAACACAAAATAGTATGTAATTTGGCTCAAAATTAGAGGCACGGATGTAAGTGCTATGAATTTTAGGAAAAAAAGACCAGAAAAAGGTCCAGAGAAATGGTGAGAACTGAGCAAGGACATTTAGCCACAATGATTCCAAATCAATGTTTCTGTTTAATGGGACAATAAAGTCCACAGACAGAAAGTTCAGGGCACAGACGTTAAGTCCTGTTGCATCTTTTTGTGTTTTGGTTAGCTCTTACACAAGAGTTCATTGGCTAATCCCTTTAAAAAGATGACTCTTAGTAAAGAGGCACAAGTGCTGCCCACTCTAGAAATATTTACTAGGAATCTATTATGTACAATGGCAATGTGCCAGGTGGGCATGGGGGAGAGGGAGGACGGGGAAGAAAGTAGCTGAATACGTGTTCAGAGCACCGTCTTTGAGGCAGGTGAAGATGAGAACAAATCCCAGCTCATCAGTTCACCGGGTGGGTGGTCCTGGACAAACCACCAGCCCTTTGCACATGCACAGGTACAACTATGATGCGAGGCAGCCCATGAAAAGGAGAGGCAAAGGGTACCACCAAGTACCCTGAGCATTTAGCAGAGCCAGTGATGGCACCCACCATGCTCTGGGAGGGGAGTCATTGGATTTCAAAGCAACAGAGCTTCAAAACCTAGATAAGAGCCCAGCAAATCAGATGGTGAGCAGGAAGAAGGAGCAGGAAGGCAGGGGCTGCAGCGGGGAAAGGCCTCACCTGTCTGGGCACATGGGGCACTTTGGCCTGACCACACATTTGCCCTACATGTGCCCTAAGACAGCCATGAAGGAGAGACAGATGGCCCATGACCGCTGGATAAAAACAGGCTGAACTTTGAAAGCTGGCCTTGCATGCCCTCTGAGGAGTCAGGTCTTCTCTGCTCTTGATGGGATGTCACTGAGGGTCTACAGTCCAAGGGGTACCTGGATTTGATGGAGGTTGTGAACTTGGACGGCTTGACAGATGCCAGGAAGAAAGACGGATGGGGAGAGCTGCCTAGCAGCAGAATGCTCAGGCAGGAAGTTGTTGCAGCAGCACAGCCAGGAGACAGAGGTGGCCTGACTTAGGAGCGGAGGTCGCGGGAAAGGACAGTGGGGACAGATGGGAATGAGATTCAGAGGTAAAACTGACGATACTCGGCGATACACTGAAGGGGGAAAATGACTCAGACAGACACTGCAAGTGCCTATACTCCCCAAGGAGGCGACTGGTTGAATAGTTCCTTGTCACTCTGGATTGGAGTCACACACTAAAGGTGGCTTTGTTAGGAAATGCACAAGATACGGCTCTTGACTTCTGCTACTTACTGAAAATGTGCTTTCTGTATATGGTATGTATGATATCTTTATTAACTTTTAACAATTTTATTTTTTTAATTGAGGTGAAATTCACATCACATAATATTAACCATTTAAAAATGTATGCTTCAGTGGCATTTAGCAGTCAAAATGCTATACAAGTATCAGCTCTGTCTAGTTCCAAAGTATTTTCATCACCCCAGAGGAGACCCAGGCCCCATTAAGCAGTTACTCTCCACCGTCCCCTCGCTCCAGCCCCTGGCAACCACCAATCTGCTTTCTGTCATTATAGATTTACTATTCTAGATATTTCACACAATTAGAATCACAAAATATGTGACCTTTTGTGTCTGGCTTCTTTCACTTAGCATAATGTTTTCAAGGTTCATCCAAGATGTACCATGTATCAATACCTCATTCCTTTCTATGACATCTTTACTTTTGGAAGTGGAAAAGCAAATGGAGTAAACTAGTTTTAGCGTTTGACGTGAAAAGTATTCTTTCTTACTGTCCCCCCGGAAACTAGAAATAACTATGTTTATATTTGTTATATTTGATAGAAACATTCTTCAGAGGAAGGGAATCTCCTTTGATGTGCTTTAATCTCTCTCTCTCTCTCTCACACACACACTCTCACACAAACACAATTTAAAAAAAAAATTATACAGTGGTTTCTATCATGATATAATTAAAGGATGAGTTTTAAAAACTTTATTGTAAGTTGTTGACGGTTCCCTCCAGTGGAAAGCAGCTTAATAATAGTAAAATTTTGACAACTAAGAAAAAAATGTATTCCTCTCATAAATATTTATTACTTAAAAACTAAAGATTTTAAGGGAAATAAAGTTTTGTTTTGGAAGTGTGCTTGAGAGAAGAATGGAGCAGAGATTATAACTCAAAGAGTTTAATACAACAACAATGAAAGCTATTTAATAATATGTAGACACTTATATAAAAAATTGTTTTAAACACTGAGGTTCAATGTATACATAGATGTAATCTCTTGGTACTAAAGTTACTAGGAAAGTAATATTTATTTACTGGCCCAGTTTCACTAGTATCACCTAAACAACACACTATGCACCAAGCATAAGGTCCCACATTGCTGTTTATATACATTTGCAGCCAAATGTAAGCCACACACTGAATAGTAATAACTAATATTTGTATCACACTTTAGGTAAAAAGCACTTTGCATGCATTAGATCCATTGACAACCCTGTATGTCAGGATGGAATATTATTATCACTAACCCGATTTTAAAGACAAGAACCTTAGATGGGGTGGTAGCACTGGGGTATTGAATTCCTAGGCCACTTTGCTATTAGATGAGAGTCGTTTCCTTGTAGTTTCACTTTTCAGCCACTTATTCATTTTTCCCATCTTTGAGCTGTCAGAGAAATTTTAGCTTTGTATGAACACCCTAGAAGCAGTGGGTCCTCCCAAAGAAAGAATAGCGTTCTGTTGTTTCGTGCTTTTGTAAATGACACTCCCTTCCATGCCTGGGCATTTCTTTAAAATTTATTCTTGTTTTATAACTGCAGAAAGTAAGATTCAAAAACCTAAACTTTTCAGGTAAAACAGAACACACAAAAATAAGGTAATATATATTTATATGTTTTATATAAACATATAATATACACTTTTTGCAAATATTTATTATATGTTTATAATATGTATATTATCTGTTTTCTAAAACTCAAAAACACATATAATCTATTTACAATGAAATCAAAGAAAAAATACTTTTAATCTAAAGAACTGCAGGCTTCTGGCATCTTTCCAAAAGTTTTCTGTGAAAGGAGAGACATAAACAAGTTCTACCAGCACTAATCCTGAATATTCCATTAGCTTCATCTTGCAAAGTATTCCTAAACCTGCATATGGAGACAGGCTAAGAGCAGATTATGTGATGATGCCTCTCAACTTTGATATTGACAAGGGCCAACGTTCACACCAACTGTTTGCTGGAGCACCACAACTTATGTCTGCTCTCAACTGGGATTTGCAGTGGAGGCCACAGAGGCTGTAGTGGACAGACATGCCCTTCCTCCAAGCACAGAATTAGCAAACATGCATCTGAAATGCCAGAGAACCGCTGATTCTCCGGTGATGGCAGCTCCAGTCCTGATGCTTGAAAATACCAGCCTCTTGGCAAGGCTCTTAGGTGAGTCTTCTCTGATAAAAATGCGCTAACCCTGTCCAAACCTTCCTAAACAGTCCGGGTAATGAACTGCTCTCTGGTTCCTGTAAGGTGTGGCCAACACAAAACATGAGTCAGAGGGTCTAACTTATACCACTGGGTGAACCTTGGGAAGTCAATGAAATTTTGTTTTGTTACCTGTGGGGAGTTGACAACTTTGTCTGAAATCCCATGAGATTACATAAATACAAAAAATAATGTTAACAAGGGTAGGAACCTCCATACTGTTCTCCATAGTGGCTGTATCAATTTACATTCCCACCAAGAGTGCAAGAGTGTTCCCTTTTCTCCACACCCTCTCCAGCATTTATTGTTTCTAGACTTTTTGATGATGGCCATTCTGACTGGTGTGAGATGATATCTCATTGTAGTTTTGATTTGCATTTCTCTAATGATTAATGATGTACAGGAAAAGAATTATCTGAATAGAGTTTCCCTAGAAATGGAATAAAAAAGAAATCTCTAAGTAGAGTTTCCTTGAAAATGGAATGCAAAATGATAAAATGATGTACCAAGACACTCTCCCCTCAGAATGACCCCTTTAAATCAGCCCTGCTATCATCCTTACTGGCCCGAGTTCCAGACTCCTGATTTTGTGCACTTTCCCCTAATAAGTCAATTCTTTACTACCTGCCTGCAGATATCCTAATGAGCCCATTACGTTCTCCAGTGTCTGGCATTCACCCACATTGCTGACTATAAGTCACTGGAAAAAAAAAAAAACTATTCAGGCTTTAAAAAAGTGAATTTCTCTTTAATTTTTTATATATAATTTAATAGAAATGTGCCTTATGGCTCTGCTTTTCAAGGGAGACAGAGTAAAAACTTTAAAAAAAATTATCTCAAAATACGAAAGATTCAGTTATGCTGTGCATGCAGCCATGCCCTCTGTGGTTATTGGACCACAGAATACATGTGTCTCAATAAATAGAAACCCTTGAAATACAGGGCTTTATCCATGTATCCCTTTATGTCAACACTCTTGCAGGGATTTACTCTAACTGTATAGAGATCCCTTCTTGCCAGTCTTTCTCATGTGGGAGACTTGCTTTCACACCCTCTGTAGGCACATCCTCCTTATGAACACAGGACTCAGTGTGCAAGGCTGCCTCGGGGCTCCCACCACTGATATAGCTGTGTAGCAATGCAGGGTCTGTGAATGAGAACCCTGTGATCCTGCCCGTCTATGAAAATATGAAAGAAGTGAATGTTTTCTACATGAATAAGTCCCTTCTGAGCCTCATCCTTAGGGGTTGCTATTTTCCAGAGCCGCAAAGCAGACGAGAAACACAGAGTCACGAAATTGTTCCCTACGTGTCCAAAATGGTAGACAGATTTTTTTCAAGGTGCCATCTCCCCAGGTGCTGGGAGAAAGGGACTTGGGAGACAACAAGAAGATTCTTCAGGAGGAGTAACAAGCCGTTGGAAATAAATACTGGCATCTCTTCCATGGTTGCAGAAACAGGCTTTGGGCAAGAAGCTTATGAATCATTCAGAGAGAAATAAACAAACAGAGCAAAGAAAAATAAAAAGTTTTTCCTCTGTGTCATTCAATGCCATAAACTGATGTCCAGACACAGACGTTTGTAATGTGTGTGAATCGGCTTTGCCTAATCCCAGCTGAAGAAAGTATTCGAGGATATTCATGGCGTGTAAAAATACAGAGAGGCCACGGAGCCAAGGGGCCCACCAGAGTGTCTGCAGCATTTACAGTGTCTGATCAGGTGAGACCAGCGTCCTCAGAATTTCTCCTTCCCACGCATGAGTTTTCCAACACCCCAGCCAGCTCTCCATTCATGAATCACCATTCCCTTCTCATCTGAGGCAAAACAAACCCTGGTTGCCTGTCATGCGTCCTTGTGGCCGAGCCAGCACCGTTCCTCTTGGTGGCCAGTGCATATTTCATTCTGGCCTGAAAAACCCTTGTTTAAGACCCTGACTCATCTCACCTTACACTGGACAGCCAGGTCCCTAAATGAAGATGTGAGATGGAGTGGATGATCACGTAAGAACCCAGGCACCTGGTTTCCTGGGGTCTTCCACCTTCCAGGCTGGATAAGTCCAGCTTCCCAACTTTGGAAGCCTGACTTTGGTTCAGTTTACTATGGGGTTTCTCCGGGATGACACATCAAGAACAAAGATTCTCCAGAGGCCTTTCTTGGGATATAAAAGATCTTGTTGCTCTTTCATTGTCTGTAGGAGACTTCCTTTCCCCAGCTGACATAAAATAAGATGATATAAACACAGGATGGAGAAAACATAACTGGGAATCCCAATAGCTTTTGGGTTACAAGGCAAAAGATGAGAAAAAGAAAAGCCACTCTTACTCCTAGGCCAAATATCAGAATCAAGCTCTTCTGCTCTCACGTTAATTCCCATTTGCACATTTCCGAGAAAAGGGAAAGGACAAAATCCTGAGATTTATGATGTAGGCTTGAATCTACTCCTTCCTGGCTGGTCACAGAGGAGCAAGAATTCACTAAGCACTTTGGAGAGTGGGGATGGATCCAATACGCCAATGACCTAACAACCCACAATGCACAGACAGAAGTAATG
This sequence comes from Neophocaena asiaeorientalis asiaeorientalis, assembly GCF_003031525.2. NCBI lineage: Eukaryota > Metazoa > Chordata > Mammalia > Artiodactyla > Phocoenidae > Neophocaena > Neophocaena asiaeorientalis. The sequence continues at coordinate 3,342,235 of NW_020172738.1, read as the reverse complement.
CTAACCATGACCTTGAACTTGTATAATCTGCTTTAAGCCATGAAGACAACATTAAAGGACAAATACTGTGCACGCTGAAATCTATGAAGTTATTGTGAGAAAAAATGAAATTGATTAGCCTTGGGCTTGAAAATTAAATTTATTTACCTGTACTTTCATTTGATAAGCATTCACTAGGCACCTACTGGAAACCAGGTATATCAGTGAGTAAAACTGATAAAACTCTCTGCCCTCTTGGGGCTGACATTCCAGCTACATAGAAGATTCTTACGACTGAGTGTACAGAACTCAGCATTACGTAGGCAAGTCTGGCATCAGGGAGGAGAACATGCATGGGCCTCTGGGAATGTTTCTGATGCATCGGAAAACTTCTCTTGGGTTCAGAAAGGTCTTTCCTCTCATATGGCATAACTGGGATGAAAAAAGTCCCCATTTAGATTCTATTCCTTGGGTCAAGCTGTATCTCATGAAGGCTTATTAGTCTTTACATTCACTGTAGTTTGGCTTCCTGAGATGCTACCATGGTAGAGGGACCAGGCAGGTCAATGTCTTTGGAAGACTGCCAAGGGAGAGGGAAAGTGAGTGAGGGCTAGGAAGTGAAGGAGGCAGGAGATTCAAGGCTGACTCTGCCTCCCAAACAAGATGCCTCCCAAACAAGATGCCACTGGTAGTCTACACTTGCCCTGGCGACCAGACAGGTGGGGTGCCTGGCCTCACTTGACACCTGTGATTTTACTCCCAGGATGCTCCAGGCACATCTAACTAATCTGCCTTCATTGAAATCTCATAGTAAAATTATAAGTTGTTTTAGGCTGCCCAGCATCTATTCTACTCTTCTTGGGTCTCCCCCTTTATTTTGGAGATCCAAAGAGCAAGTTTTCCCAGTGTTCAAACTCAAGGTACTGATAATTATATTGCAATAAATTCCTAATGATTCAAAGGTACATCATCAGCATTATGGGCTTTTAGAGCTAAATGGGGCCATTCAGACCAACCTAACACCACCCCTTTGTTGCAGAGATGATGATTCTGATACTTGCCCTGAATCACACAGCTGGTCCCTGAAAGAGCAAGGTGTGGAATGAAGGTCTCCACCACAAGGCCAAGGTTCTTTCCACTACTCCAATCTCTTCTCCAGAAGAGGATCTGGACACTTCCTTTCATTCTTGTATCATCTACTTCTCTCTGGCCATTTCCTCAAGTGTCCACGCTGAGACCAAGGTCTGGTCAGGGACACGGAAAGGTGACACACACTCTACCAGGACTCGTTAAACATTCTAAAAGGAGGTTGGAATCGGAGTCAAACTGCCCTTAACCTGAGATGTGTCTGCATAGCTCAGGGATTTAAATTATGATGCCAGCATCAATAATTGAAAGAAGGTGACAGGAGTGCATACCTAATATTCAGATATCATATTCCTAAAGGATTCTGAAATGGTTCTTTACAAAGCAAACAATCCCTATTTCAAAGAATAATTCCAAAGAGTAAATAGTCAACATGTGCTAAGTGTGCCCCTACCCTGCTCTTTGTGGGTCAAAGAGCATGCCAGACGACAAGAGATGTGAAATAGCTCCAGGCGCCAGGCACCATGGTGAGCAGGCTTTGGCACAGCCCTTAACCAGGACAGTCTGAGAGGCCTGAGCTCAGTTCACAGTGGATCTGGGCATCCTTTCTCATTGCAATAGCTCGAGGGTCCTACTCCTCAGTTCTTCAGGCTCTTTTAACTCATTCCTAAGAAGCCCAGATGATTCTGGACCAAAACTACAGTTTTCTTCTCCAGAGTGAGTCTTGGGTCTCATTCTGGGGCCTATTTTTTGGCAGGTCTACCTCATCCTCATCAGGATAAGAGGAGACCCAGCCGTCCTATGGCTAGACAAGGATGGGGACCAATTGTGGTCATTCCCCATAAGGCCACCCTTCAAAGTCTTTTGCCTTATATCTCTTTGGCCAGGCTTGGATGGCTGACCAAGAGGCAGGGGGTGAGCCTGGCTGCCTAGGGTAAGCCTACCTCTGACTTTCACAGCACATTTCGGTTATCCCTAAAGGGGATGGTGATGACCCAGAAAGGCTTACAGACTTATTCATTTCTTCCCCAGTAGTAGCAACAATGCTGGCAGTAGAATGTAGATTTTCTAATATGCATATCCTCTGGAGCACATTTATGCATATGCCTTTGTTTAGTGCTATTTATTTCAGTAGCTTTCCTAAGGCCACACATATTGATAATACTTTTTTTTTTATTGTTTAGCAGTTCTTCCCAAGTATTGGAATGGGTTATGTTGATATCTATAAAAATATTAATAAAAATTTTACTGGAAGATATATTTTCTTTTTATTATGTAAATGTATATCATGGTGGGGAAAAGCAAATTTACTAAGACCCAATATCAAGAAATAATTATGTGAAATTTTGGCATTCTAACAAAGAGATGAACATTGCTTCTGCTGTTAAATACAGCATGTGTCTCACAATTAGGAATTTAAGTGACAGATTTATTTCTGTTATTCATATTACAGCTCAGTTCCACTGATGCAGAGTGACTTGAGACGCTGTGTCCCATCTTGCATTTATCAAGCAGTCCCAATGTGCAATTGGTCCTGTCAGTTGGCTCCTGGATGTGTGAAGCTTGGAAATATTGTCATTGTCACTGTCAAAGACAGAAGCAATTAATCTAGAAGGCACTGAAGTGTGCTTTGGAAGACAAAGTCACTTAATAAAAATGACATCACATTAAAACATACATTCCCTCATCTGGCCCCTTCTGGTGAGCTGGCCCAAGGATGGTAAAACCCCCGTTCTACTCAGTGGCACAAGAACAGTTTATTTCGAGACAAGTCTGATATCTCCCCTTCTGCCTTCTAATCCGTGGAATATACCACAAAGGGAGAAATTCAGTAGAGCTCTCTAGGCCCTTAAATGTTCACAAAATTCTCTACATGATAAATCAGTATGAAGCACACTGCCTGTGTGCTATCCTGACAAATGGATTCAAGGGACAAGCACTGGTGGCAGGTAAAAGAATGTCACCAATTTTTGTCCTTATAGCACTTTATCAATTCATTTTCATAGCACACAACTTGTTAGGAATGTGCCAGGAAAGGCAGTAAACATTTAGAAAGAATAACGTAGAGACAACATTTGGTTGAAGGTAATAAAATAAACACACCAATCTGCTGGCTACAAGTCTAGAGCTCTTGCTAGTAGGCCAGTGGAGGTTTGAAACAAGAGAGGTACTGTGAGGCTAACTAAACACGGAATTACAAGTAGTCCAGAAAAATGAAGACTTACGTTCAAACAAAACCTTTACGTGAACGTTCAAGGTAGCTTTATTTGTAACAGCCCAAAACTAGAATCAGTCCAGAGGCCTTTCAACAGGTGAACAGTTAATTGCGACACATCCATTCCATGGAATACTACTCAGCTAGAAAAAATGAACTACTGATACATGGAACAACTTGGATGAATCACCAGGGAATTCTGCTGAGTGGAAAAAACAAATCCCAAAAGATTACATACTGTATGATTCCATTTATATATCATTTCTGAAATGAAAACATTTTAGAAATAGAGAACAGATTAGTGGTCGCCGGGGGTTAGTGATGGAGGCGAATGGTGGAGGTGGGGGTGGTGGTTATAAAAGAGAAACACGAGTCATTATTGTGAGGGACCTGTTCAGTGTCTTGACTGTGGGGATAGATACATGAATCTACACATGTAGGAAGATTGTATAGGGCTAAATACACATACACACATAAATGAGTACAAGTAAAACCGGGCAAATCTGAATAAGATTGGTGGATTGTATGAATGTGATATTAAATTATAGTTTTGCAAAGTGTGATCATTGGAGAATACTGGGAGAAATGTATGTGGGGTCTCTCTGGATTACTTCTTACAACTGCATGTGAATCGATTCTCTCAATAAAAATTTCAATTAAAAAAATCATCTCATCCATTTCATTGAGTTAGTTTTCTAATAAAACTACCTTTTACTTATAATTATCTATCAAAATTTGCAATATATTCATGTTGTTCTGACCAATGGATATACATACTAATTGTAAGGCTAACTCAAACCAGAGAAATATTTTAACTTACACATGTATTATATTTTAGAAAACAATTTTTGAAAATGTCAATTATTTATATATATATATTGGGCTGGCAAAAAAGTTCCTTCAGCTTTTAAGTAAAAATAAAAGACATTTTTCATTCTCACCAAGAACTTCACTGAACAACGGATTCACCATTTTGTTCCACTACCTTCTGTCACTTTTCAGGCAACTTCGTAATTTCATTTTCACAAAATTTTTTCTCTTTTTGAGCAAAGAACTGTTCCAGGTGCCTTTTACAGTCTTCCAGGAAATTGAAATTTTTTCCATTAAGAGAATTTTGTAAAGACCAAAATAAATGAAAATCTGAAGGTGCAATGTCTGGTGAATATGGCGGATGAATCAGAACTTCCCAGCCAAGTTGTAACAGTTTTTGCCTGGTCAGCAAAGAAACATGCGGGCTTGAGTTATCCTGATAGAACATTATGCGTTTTCTGTTAACTAATTCTGGACGGTTTTGGTCGAGTGCTGCTTTCAGTTGGTCTAACTGGGAGCAGTACTTGTTGGAATTAATCGTTTGGTTTTCCGGAAGGAGCTCATAATAGAGGACTCCCTTCCAATCCATTTATATATCATTTCTGAAATGAAAACATTTTAGAAATAGAGAACAGATTAGTGGTCGCCGGGGGTTAGTGATGATACACAACATCACCTTCTTTGGATGAAGACCGGCCTTTGGTGTGGTTGGTGGTGGTTCATTTCACTTGCCCCATGATCTCTTCCGTTCCACATTGTTGTACGGTATCTACTTTTCATTGCCCATCACAATTTGTTTTCAAAATGGAACGTTTTCGTTATGTTTCAGTAGAGAATCGCATGCGGAAAAGCAGTCAAGAAGGTTGTTTTTGCTTAACTTATGTGGAATCCAAATATCAAAGCGATTAACATACCCAAGCTGGTGCAAATGATTTTCAATGCTTGATTTGGATATTTTGAGTATGTCAGCCATCTCCCGTGTGGTATAACGTTGACTGTTCTCAATTAATGTCTAGATTTGATCGCTATCAACTTCAACTGGTCTACCCGACCGTGGAGCATCGTCCAGCGAGAAATCTCCAGCACAAAACTTCACAAACCACTTTTGACACTTTTGATCTGTCACAGCACCTTCTCCATATACTGCACATATCTTTTTTGCATTTCAGTTGCGTTTTTACCTTTCTTGAAATAATAAAGCGTAATATGATGAAAATGTTGCTTTTTTTCCTTCCATCTTCAATATTAAAATGGCTACACAAAAATTCACCAATCTTGGTAAGTTTTTTTTTAAATGTACCCTGATATGACAGCTGTCACAATACAATCTAACAAAATTATTTCAAATGAAGTTAAAGACAAGGAAGTGCTACCAGAGCCAGCATACGGGAAAAAAACGAACAAACTCTTTGGCCAACCCTATATATATGTGTGTGCGTGTGTGCGTGTGTGTGTATGTGTGTGTGTGATATATCAGAGGACATGTGACAGAGTGGGAAATAGATGATTAAACTCTGAAATCCATTCTCTCCCTTTCTTCAGGGAGAGGGGAGATGACCCTAGAACAGAGAGAAATAATCTCCTTGTCAACTTGTTAACAGCAGACCTGCTATTTGCTAGCAGGCAAGTCCTTATCTATGGAATACTTTATGTAGGATGTACTTGTTTGCCTAGAGTTGCCTGTGCTGGAGTTATGGCACATGGCTTCCAGGAAAATGTCTCATAGGCTATGTAATGAAGTATAAAATGGAGATGTTTTAAAAAAAATAAAAAATAAAAAAAAAATAAAATAAAATGGAGATGTTTCTCTCCCATCCATTCTTCTAAGGGCTCATTCATCGTTCCTAAAAATCACTTCATCTCCCCTAAATTGCCTACGTTCTCTCTCCCCTTCCTCTATTAAGATGATATATAAGCTCCTAAATCTTGCTGCTCTTCTTAGGGGGAGAGAATATTCACTTTTTTTTCTCTGTGACTCTTCTGTTCATGTGATATTAAAATAAATAAATCAGTACACCTTTAAAAAATGGAGATGTTTCATATTTCTGTGTAAGTAGTATAACTGCATATAGAATAAGGTTATCTTCTATGTTAATTTGGGCTAGACTGTCTGTGATGCAGCAAGAAAGGACTGAAAGAGACGCACTGACAGTCCCAGATGTCAGCTTATTTTGCCTGTGCCTTCTGATTATTTGTTTCCCTGAAATTATTAGCAAAGTTTGGTACAGGATGAGATTTCTGATTTGAATATCCCACACTGTATGTAATCTCACAGGGTAATAAATAGAAGACTTTCAAGCATACACTTACTTATATTAGGATGACATTCTGTGGAAAATAGAAGGGTTATTAGAGACCACGAATGAAGTGTGATAAAGTTTATGATTGTTAAAGAAGACCTTGTTCATGATATGTTTTAAACTACCAAAAATAAAATAGCTAGCTAGTGGGAAGCAGCCGCATAGCACAGGGAGATCAGCTCGGTGTTGTGTGACCACCTAGAGGGGTAAGATAGGGAGGGTGGGAGGGAGACACAAGAGGGAGGGGATATGGGGGTATACGTACATGTATAGCTGATTCACTTTGGTATAAAGCAGAAACTAACACACCATTGTAAAGCCATTATACTCCAATAAAGATATTAAAAATAAATAAAGATAAAAAAATAAACAGATGCTGGTTTGGTATTCAGGTTATATTGACTACATTTTAAAAAGCCATGCAGCAATTGTATTTAAAATTACAGTATTTAAAACGTGATCAAAATTAAATCCTTTGCAACTATTTAAATGTATGATGGAAATATTTGCTATATACTTAAAAATGTGTGGTCAGCTACAACACTTACACATTTTGTAAAAAACTAAACGTAACCCCTAGAATATGTCTTACCTGACTGTTGTGTGAAAGGTCTACTCATAACTAGAGAAATGCAAACGAAAACCACGTGGAGATGCCTTTCTCACCCATCAGATTGGTGAAAATTAAAAAGTATGGCTCACACAGTGCTGGCAAGGCTCTGAAGAAACAGACACTCTCATATATTGCTGGATATGCAGTAAACACTGACACCGATACAGAGGTGTGCTTGTGTGTAAATGCATACATTCACACACGCATTCCTATTTCTCTCAGCAGTGACCACTGACTCTGCAGCAGTGACATGCCAGCAGCATGCCAGTGACACACCTGAAACCCAAATCCTGGTTTCTAAATATCATTCTCCACTGAAAGGAACCAGCCCTTCTTAGAGAAATAGTTGATTCCAGAGCTGGCACATGAAAAGTATGAGATGATCTTGAAATATGCTGCGCCACAAAGTAGGAAAGTGCTCAAAGAACGACAGAAATATGTCCAAAGGACAGGGCACCAGCTTCTAAAGGGGCTCCTGTTAACCAAACTGAGGACAATTTGACCATCAAAATAAATAATGATAGTAATGATTACAACCCACAAAATAAGCAAGAATCCACGAGTCAATGTTGATATAAATAGATAAAGTTAATGGGAGAGAAGAAAAGTTCTTATAACAGAATAAAAACTAGTAAAGGTAGAGATGATGAGATTAGAAAATCACCATTTGGCAACCACCGTAGTAACAGACGGTTCAAGAAAGAATGAGCATCGATGAATGCTAAAACAAGGGGCTAAATGTCTGCTGAGAAGTTGGATATTTATATAACTTCAAAGTATCTCCCCACAAGATGCCTAGTAATTACAAATGGAGAGCAGTCATTTTCAGGAGAGAAACTTAGCAGACCCCATCACAGCAAGTGACAAAGTAATGTGCACTGTGAAGGACACAGCATCGCTTCTGTGACCTCCCTGCTAATCACCTGAAGCTGATCATGTGGAAATGTTGGACAAAACCAAATAGAGGGTACTGTTTAAACTTCAAAAACAAAAAGGTCAGAAGGACAGAAGGGAAAAAAATGGGAATCTGTTCTAGATTAAAGGACACTAAAGAGACCAGTCATGTAATCCTGGATTGCATCCTGGGCCATCATTTATTTTTCTTTTGATATAAAGTACATTAGTCCACAACTTTCAAAATATCAATAAGGACTTTAGATAACATAATAGTACTGTATAAATGTTAATTCTCTGATTTTGGTATTTTATAAGAGAGTAACCTTATATATAAATATAGATAGATAGATATAAAGATATATAAGAATGGTTATATAAGATAATACCCTAGCTTCTAGGAACTACACCCCGATGTATAGGGGCATCATCTCTTACCATGAAAGGGGGGATGGGAAATGAATGATCAAGTAAATAAACATTTTAGAATCATACATATAGAAGTAGTTTATAATAACTTTTCAACATTTTTGTGTCTAAAATTATTTCATACTAAAAAATTTAAAAGAAGATAAATGAGTATATGTGCCCCTGACTCAACGCTAATTTAAGTAGAAAATAAAAAGAGTTTTATGAGCATATGTAGCTGATTAAGCAATGATCATCTTCTGAAGGGTAAGTTTGTGATCAAAATCCACCCCCTCGTGCTGACTGAATTAATCTAGCTTGGTGACACGTGACAAATTCTACTCTAATCTTACTGGTGCACCTAAATCCGGGGATTTAAGTGGACATGTGACAGGTTAAATTTTCTTCCGTAAGCAAGCAGTACCTTTAGCAATCAAATCTGTAATGACTCAAGAGCTTTAAATGTCATATTTACCTTCTGTTTCCAAATAGAAACCAATGCATGATGTAAAGATCATTTTTAATCACTAGCATCATCAGGATTGTACATTCTTAGTTAAAACTTACCTTGGAAACATAGCTTTCCTGCTCTCTAACTCTTTGATAATATTGTTGCTATTTGTCTCTATACCAAAATTATCACACTGAAAAAAAACTCCTATAGGATTTTCCTACTGGATTTCTTTTTAAGAAAGGAGAGTGATATCAAATATTTAGAAACACAGAAACAAGTACTTATAATATAGAGGCTTGTGTATTGTAGCTTTGAAGGGTGTCTTGTTAAAGTCACAGGTGATGAGTATATTCTTGAGAGGAGAAAAAAGAAGGACGTTTCTCTTTGAATGCTGGGAAAACAAGAATACAGAATGAAGCGGAATCATAGGATCATTTTGAGATGAAGGACCACTTCAGCAAGTACATTGATTTTTATTAAGAGTGCACTAGCACTGGAGCAAACGTTTCAAATCTTGATGGATTTAGGAAAAGCAAGAAGCTCTTCTGCTATTTTTCAAGAAGCACCTGCTCAGCGGTCAGAGAGTCTTACTTTCAGCCACAGTGGAGTAGTACCAGCAGCGAAAAGGTGCAATCACCATCCAGTAGACAGATTCAGGACCACTTCCCTCCAACTTGCTCAGCAGAAACAAAGAGCCATGGAGGCCATCAGCCTAGATCAACAGAAAATGCAGCCTGACAACTCGAGGTGGAGACCTGTGAACAGCATCAGAAGGGACATATGTGTGGACAGCAAAGGGAGAACAAGGAGAATGTCCTGTCCATAATTTTTGAAGCCCTTTGCAAAGGGGCCTGTCTGACTCTCTAGACCCTGGAGACTTCATACACATAAAGCAAAGATGCAGAAACCATGACTCACAGATTCAGGCCAGGAAAGCAGGAAACCTGTTTAAAAAAAAAATTACTTTCATTGTTTTAGCATCTCCTGATAAAGGTGAAAATCCTCCCTGTAAATTCACTGGATCTTACATATGGGTCTTGGCTTATTGATTTTTTTTTTGGTTGAGCGCATTCTATTCTTCCAGTGCCATGTTCTCACTTTCTCTCCATCACCTGCCCAACAGGGAGGCTGAGATGCTTGATGTGGTGAGATCTAAAGGGACCTAAGGGACAGTCCATGGACGTGCAGAAATACAAAGCCCTGTCACTGAGAGAGCCGGTGCTGGTTCAGCCCATCTCTCCTCCAGGAAGGTGGTGTGACAGTTAATTTTCTACTCAACTGGGTCCTGGAGTGTCCAGACACTGGCTAAACATTACTCTGGGTGTGTCTGTGAGGATTGTTTCTGGAGGATATTAACGTGTGAGTCCTTAGACTGAGTAAAGCTGATGGCCCTTCCCAATGTAGGTGGCCCCATCCAGATGAGGGCCTGGATAGAATAAAAGGTGGAGTGAAGGAGAATTTGCTCTCTCTGACTGACTGTCTTCAAGCTGGGACATTGGTCTTCTCCTGCCTTTAGATTTGGACTCAGGCTGGAACTACACCATTGGCCTTCCTGGGTCTTAGCGTGCCAACTGCAATTCTTGGGAATTCTCATAAGCCTATTACTCAGAATAAATCTCTTAATTATATATATAATACACAGAGGATCCCCAACCTGCAGTGGCTCGACTTACAGTTTTTTGACCGTACGATGGTACAAATACGACATGCATTCAGTAGAAACTGTACTTCAAATTTTGAACTTTAACTCTTTTTCCAGACCTGCAGTATGATTCTTTCTTGTGATGCCAGGCAGCAGCAGTCACCGCAGCCCCTGCTCAACCAGACATCCACGAGGGTGAACAACTGACACACTTTCAACCATTCTGGACCCAGACAACCATTCTGTTTTTCGCTTTCAGTACGATATTCAATACATGACATGAGAGAGTCAACACTTTAGTATAAAATAGAGGTTTTTTTAAGATGATTTTGCCCAGCCGCTGGCTACGTCAGTGTTCTGAGCACATTTAAGGTAGGCAAGGCTAAACTACGACGTTTAGTAGGTTAGGTGTATTAAATGCATTTTTGACTTATGACGTTTTCAATTTACAATGGGTATATCAGGATGGAACCCCACTGTAAGTCAAGAAAGGTCTTTATGTAAATAAGTCTATCTATTAGTCTTTATCTGGTATGTTCCGGACAGAGGCCAGCTGGGTTCTGGACAAAAGACCACTGTGACTGACTCTGGGGGATGCTGGGATGAGCTGTCACTGAGATTGACATTGTCATCACAGCCTAATCTACACGCCCTCCCCTTCCTCCCTGTGCATTCTTACAATAGTGGTCCAAAACTTTCATGCCATGAACAGTTTTGAAGAGGCAACCTGGATTGAAATAGGTGAATGTCCTCTCTCCAAGGGTCATGTAAATACAGATCCTGTGATCTAGATCTAGGTATGTGCTCACACACACACACACACACACACACACACACACATTCTATTGGTTCTGTTTCTCTCAAGGACCCTGACTAATACAGGTAGGATCCACCACTCCACCACCACCTGTCCTCTCTTCCCTGCTTGCACCCCACAAATTCTGCCCCTCATCATCCCCTCTACTTACTTTAGAGGTAGCCCTGAATGTTCCTCAATTACTGCCAGCTCTCAAACTCTACACAGTGATTCCGTAAGAGTGATTCTACAGAGAAGCTAAGCTGTGAAGTCTCTGAAGGGAAGTAGACTAGGGAAGTCACACTTGATTCCCCTTCATCACCAACTTATACTTGGGGAAAACAATGAGATGAATCTTCGTGCTCTTCATTTCCTGACAGAACAGGCCATCCTTAGCCTCGCACAGGAAGTGCCCTGGCTTGGACTGTCAGGAGGTTCAGAGCAGAGAGGCTGTGCCTTCAGGAGGTCCTGGCACCTCTCTTTCCCAGGACTCTCTCTCTGTGCTTCTTGTGAGGCTCCTCCATTTTGCCTTGTGTAAAACTGTCTAGGAATTGATAATAACAGCCCCCTTTAGAGTGTAGACGGCTAGAATGCAGAGATGTGTGTCGTATTGACAGCACACCACACACTGCTTGAGCCCATTAAATATTAAAGGAATAAAAAAGTCAGTTAATTCTCCTTAACCTCCAACATTTCCATTGCATAATAGCATTATAATTTTCAAACTCTTCAAATTCACGCTAGTTTCACGTGAAGAGTTTCTTTTCCTTTTTGGTGTTGGTCTATTTGTAAGGGCGAATGAATGATAATTTAATAATAATTAATAACAATTCAATGACTAAAATGAATGACCGGTATCCTGAGAAAATAAAGAAGATATCAAGGGAACCTGAAATACAGCCAACCTGATATTTAAGGGTCTTTTAAAATTAATTTTCCTTACTCACTGGTTTAAAGGAACAGGAGCCAGCAGAAGAGGTTAGGAGCTGCTGGTGGCTTTGTTTGTTTTGGTGGTTCTCTTGACTTGCTCAAGGTTTCTCTACTGCCAGGCCCCTATTACCACAGCTGGCAGTGTTGTCTTATTTTGTTTGGTCAGTGCTTTTCCCAAAACTTTTGCACATGCTCACAAGGTAACAAGAACACCAGCACGCCTGGACGGGCTGCACCAGGAACAAAAAGATGGAGACCAGAATTTGGAGTGGAAATGAGAGGCTGGGGAAGACTTCCTTTTCTGAACGCAGCTACGAGCAAGTTTCAGGAAGCTGGGAGATTTCAATTAAATGGCAAACGTCTCAAGTCCAAGTCAAGATGCCGGCCCTGCCCCCCCCTCCCCCAGGACACGTCAGTCTTAGTCTCTGGGTCTCAGGCCAAGAGCAGCAAACCACAGCAAGGTCACTTAACACGCCCCGAATTTGTGCAATCACAGAATTGGCAGATGAGGCCCCTTCTGTGATAGGAGTGCCTCCACTGCCTTCCTCAAGGACCAACAGCTTAAATCAAACTCGACATCACCCATCTCTGTCCACAGTCAGTCTGCTTGGCCTGGTGGCAGTTCAATCCAGGGGCTAAAGGAGAAAATGGCTTCTCACTGATTCTCACTGATTCCAGCAAAAAACCTACCCACCCTACCAGGACCCACACGGCAGTGAGGCGATGTTTCCTTCCATTGAACAGATTCAGTAAAAAACTAAACAAGCTGGGAGTGACGCTACATTTTCCCACCGGTCAAACCTTAGTCCTAATACATAAATGTATGCACTCCACCAACTTCCTAAAATGCTTTTCCCGCAAAGCCTTTTTTGTGTGTGAATGCTAAAAGGAATTCATTTATTTTTATTTATTTTTATTGAGGTATAGTTGATTTACAATATTATATGTTTCAGACGTACAACGTAGTGTTGGTTTTCCCTTCACGTACACGAAGGGAACACCAACGTTCAGGCCAAGGGCACTGCCCAGCTTTCAGCCATGGGCTTCCAGAACCATACAGGGTTAGAACCAACCTGGGAAAAGGGCCACCTGCCTATTCTGGGCCACCCTGGGTCACGTGGACCTACACAGCTACACTCTGCACCCAGAGTCATGCAGTTTCTCTTGAGTTGATATTTTTAACTGGTCCTCACTCTTCCAGCAAAAAGAATCCAAATTCAGACCAAAGGTCTGGACCAGAAGCAGACATCAGGCCACCCTCCTCTTTTCTGGTCAACATACCCAAAGAAAACTTTTCCATCCAACTCCAGCTCCAAATGGGAAACCCTCAGACACTAGGGAAGGGCAGGCAGGGAGGCGATTTCTGTTCTAATCACTTTGGGCCCCAGTTTAGCTGAGTATGGATGGCCTACGGACCCAAGAAAACACAACAAGAAAAAAACAGAACAAAGCATAATCCTCTTCATTAAAGCCAGTACTGCACTAAGTAACAATCTGATTAGGAAAAAAAGAAATAAACACAATATGAATTTTTTTAAGAGATGATATTCAGTTTTATGTCACCAGGAAATTAAGTTAAAATAAACTTATTAAGACTTTGAATTATTTATGTAGGAGTCTTATCCAAAATATAAAAATAATAATAGCATCTCACATTTATGGAGTGATAGCTATCAGTAGCCTTGTGAGATAAGTACTGTTATCATTTCCAATTTTGTTATCATTCTCAGTGGAACTGAGATACAGAGAGGCTAAGTCATTGAGCCAGAGGTCACACAGGCAATCTGGATTCAAAGCTCAACTGTTAAGGGCTTCTCACATCACTCCTTTGAATCAAAATAGGCTCTGCATTCAGACGCTATACGGTCTTGGCTCGAGAGCCTGAACAAAGAGTTTTTAATGGCTTGGTTTCAAGACTCTGCTCTACTTGTTAGAGCAAGACCTCAACCAGAGGTGGTACAACGACAAGAGGAAATAAAAAAGCAGTAGATTCTGCATACTAAGGTTGGGGATATAAAGAAACCAAAAGGTCTCCTTATGACATATACTGTGACTTAAAACAGATTTTGCTTTTTAGGGTGAGCCCTATGGTGGCAGATTACTTCTGCTTGTGATATGAGGAGTGATGCTTTTATTCTTTTTTTTTTTTTTTTGCGGTACGCAGGCCTCTCACTGTTGCGGAGCACAGGCTCCGGACGCGCAGGCTCAGCGGCCATGGCTCACGGGCCCAGCCACTCTGCGGCATGTGGGATCCTCCCGGACCGGGGCGCAAACCCGTGTCCCCTGCATCGGCAGGCGGACTCTCAACCACTGCACCACCAGGGAAGCCCCAGGAGTGATGCTTTTATATCTAGTCTCCTTCTGGGTGTGAACGAATGAGCTGAAGCCACATGGAATAGGATCTAGTGATTTTCCCCTCATTAAAAACCCCTCCTAATGGACCTAAGTCATGGAGAGTCCCCTGACCTAAGGGTCCCTTTGGAATAGCACTATGAACATATCCCAACCCTCTTTACTACCAAGATCTGTTCCTACCTACATGGTCTTGCCAACCCTCCCTTGGCCCTACAGCAGTGGTCGCCAACCTTTTTGGCAGCAGGGACCAGTTTCGTGGAAGACAATTTTTCCACGTACTGTGGTGGGCCGACGGTTTCGGGATGACTCGAGTGCATTGCATTTATCGTGCACTTGATTTCTATTATTATTACATAGTAATACATAATGAAATAATTATACAACTCACCATAATGCTGGCGGGAGGCGGAGCTCAGGCAGTAATGAGAGCGATGGGGAGCGGCTGTAAATACAGATGAAGCTTCACTCGCTCGCCTGCCACTCACCTCCTGCTGGGCAGCCCGGTTCCTAACAGGGTTGGGGACTCCTGCCCTAGAAGAAGGGACCCTCTGAAAGGGACAGGTCTCTCAACTGCAAAGAGGAGTTAGATCCATGCTGGGCTGCCATTTATTTTTTCTCTCCTATATATACTTCTGGTTAGGAAAGAGGAAACAAAGCAACACTTGCAACTCCAAGGTCCTAGCCAGAGGAGAGAAGCAACCCAAAGACGGATCCTGAATGCTCCACTCAGGGGTGCTAACCAGGGCAGGAAGGGGCTGAAATCCCACCAGCACCATGGAGTCAAGGGGAAGAGCAGAAGCAGCGGCTGATGACATACGTTAAAACCATAATGTGTGCTATGCTATTTTATTTATTTATTTATTTATTTTTTGCGGTACGCGGGCCTCTCGCTGTTGTGGCCTCTCCCGTTGCAGGCTCTGGACGCGCAGACTCAGCGGCCATGGCTCACGGGCCCAGCCGCTCCGCAGCATGTGGGATCTTCCCGGACCGGGGCACGAACCCGTGTCCCCTGCATCGGCAGGTGGACTCTCAACCACTGCGCCACCAGGGAAGCCCATATTTTTTAATTTTTATAAATGTAACATTTTACTTTGTTTTATTTTTATAATTTTAGACATGAAACATACTTTCAATATGAACTCTCACAGCTTTTGTTTTATGAATTCTTTATAAATTTTTAAAGTAACAGTATTGTGGGTTTTATGCAAAATTAATATTGCAATATAGAATACTGTCATATTACTGGAGTTTGGCACTCACCACATGACCCGAGAAATTAAATGCAAACTTGATTGTACATTTGCATTTTTCCAAGAGAGGAGTCATCACTTTAATCAGATTCTCAAAGGGATTAGCAATGCAAAAGAAGACACTTTGCCTATAGTAAATTCCTAGAAGTAGAACTATGGCAGCAATGAATATGAATGTTTTTAAGATTTTTATGTATATTTTTTAATTGCCTTTCAGAAACACTTTGCTGATTTTTATCCTCCATAGCTGTGTATGAGACTCTTTACGCATACTATAGACATTTTTCAACAATGGTGATCATCATCTTTAGTATCTTTGCCAGCTTAACAGAGGAAAAATGTTATCCTGTTGTTTTTTGATTGAAAGTAAGATTAATTTTTTTATATGTTAATTGGTAATTTTTATTTCTTCCTTGGTAAATGACATGTTTCATTTCTTTGCCCCTTTTTGCTTCTACAGAGGATTATCTTCTTTTCAGTATTTGTATCTCACCTTGTTTTACATCTCACTCCATTGGCCAATATGTTCAGAACAATGCTAGTAATACTGGTGACAATGGCAACCCTGGCCAGTTATATAAAATGCAAGGCAATTCCAGAACATCACAAACACACCCATGAGCAAACAGAAACAGCCAAATGCATTTCAACAACTTCTGTGTTACCTAGTGGGCAATTATCAGTAGCTCAGATAATTGATAAGCACGAGTGACTATACTGTAAGATAATATAAGAAGCATGTTCTAATTTCTTTCCCAAGTTCAACATCTCACAAAACCTGAAATTAATTATCTAGCACTCAGAAGATCAGGAGAAACTTTCTGACTATATGCATTCTGTTTTCAAATTCCATCAGAGTAGGGGAAAACAGGAGAGGTCACCTACAAAGATCGCACATAACTCTGGGAACAATTTGCTTCATTACAGTGATATGATATTGAATGGCCTTTTCTCAGAAGCACCTAATTCTCTAACAGTCAATTCAGCTTATCACAATCTTAGGAAAAAATTTACACACTAAGATATAAACATATATACATTCATATCTACATGCACACATTATGTATAATTAACCTTGCACAGTCGAAATCCTATCAATATTAATTATGGAAGAGGGAAAATATGAAAGAATGCCAAAATAATAAGTCATTTGACTACAGAACTTCTCCAAGACAACAGCTCCTGTTTCTTTAGGTTACCTTTTTCTGAATCTCAACAGAAGTGCATTCCCGGAGGCAAGACAAGAGATTGGGAGAATCTGTACAAAAGGCCCTGCAGTCCTATCTGTGAAATCCCCCATTAGAGCACACGGCCATTAGCTTCGCATCTCCCACACATATTACAGCGCAGAATGAGGGCCATGACTGATGAAAACCTTGGAGATTCCTCTAGCTGCCAAAATGCAGAGCCTCTCCAGCAGAGCTCTAAAATGGCATCAATTCTAAACTGGGAAATCAAGGGCTCAGAACCGCTGTGGCAGCAAATCCATTATTCTGAGGTGAGCCCAACTATGTCCATCTAGAGAGATTTCCAGGCTGTGCTGAATCAAGTCACTGGTCCTTAACGTTTCCTTTCTAAAAAAGTCCATCTTCCCAAATACTTACATGGTAAGTATACTCTTAGCTGACAGCATGGTACCTACCAAATAATGGTGGATTTGAAACAGTCCCATACTCGTTAAGTGCTATGTGGATATTGGTGTGTGCGTACAATATCCCAGTACAGGACCCTTGCAGAGACATACCTGTCCCATCGCTACCCATCTAAGCCCTTCAGTGCCCCATCTCAAACTAGAGTGAAGCTGCATATAAGTTATGGCAGACTCTCTAAGGAATAAGCCATGACACCATGATAAGCTAGGCAGTGGTCTAAGAGTCATACCTTAAGATCAAAAAAATCACATTCTTAAATGTCAATCACTGCTCTTCAAATCATAAATTTGTTGAGCATCTCCTAATATTTCCTATGCAGAAAACAATCATTTGCTATGCATAGTAGATTAGAAACCTGTCAGACCGGCAGTGCATACAGTTCAAGAGAAAAGCTTGAACAGAAGCTAGGCAGGAGAGCCAACTGAAACAGTGGTCTGACTCCAGTGTCCCCCAGTTTCTAATTTTCTTTGAGGGTTCTCTACACACGCTCCCACTATTGCCACGACTCCTGATCTCTGAGGGAACTCTAGTCCAACTAAACCACTACTTCACGTGCAAACCCTTTTTCCTTTCCTTTTTCCTCCTACGTGGAGGAAATAAGCTCCAACTGTCTGTAGAATTGTATTTATAAAAAGGAACAAAAAAGGAAACTAAGAGAAATTTATATTTCATTTAAACAGATCAATACGCAAAAAACACGATTCCTTTTGGATCCTAAGATATTTGAATCCTTATTGCTATCTGAATCGTGAATTTTACGGCAAGTAGTTTGGGCTAATTAGCTGATGTGTGGTCTTGGGAAAATTAATCAATCTTGGTTTCATCACCTACAAAATGAGGATTCATTTAACAAATGTTTGCATGTTTATGCTCTGTTGGAGGTTGAGAACACAGCGGTGAAAAAAAAGACAACTGAAACTAACAATCGTTTATGTAATAAAAAATAATACCTATGGTACAGGATTGTGACAAGGAGGAAGTTAAATGAGATGATGTGAATAAATGTCCGGCACACTGTAAAGTCTCACAGTAAAAAAAAAAAGCAGGGCTGGTGGAGGTTGCCTTTACAATCGTTACAAACTGATGTGACCCAGCTTACTGGTCCAACCTGGATTCTCTTCTCCTCCAGTTCCCAAATACTCTTTCTCCCTGCTTTCTAGGCCATTGGAAGGTAACATTTCCCTCCTATAACACTGGCCTAAACCCTTCCCATCCTGCCTACAGACAGACTTAGACTAAACAGCTTCCTTCAGAAAAGCTCTAGCTGCCTAGTGATAGATCAGGAGCATCCTTTAGTCTCCAGCTCAGTGGAAGGACAGAGAAATGTGTGGCCTCAGAGTCCCACAAAAATCTGGAATCTTCCTGGCTTAGGTTCCGATTGCTGATCATGTCTGGAGGACACTGGTTAGTTCCTGCCCTCCACCGCCATTAGCAAAGGATAATTCTGCAAAAGCAATTTAACAATATTATAATGTCAAAATATTCAGTAACAGGAATTAACCTAATGTATATGTGTTAACACCTGTGGCTCCAAAGGTTACAATGGCCCAGAAAAAATGTACAGACAGGAAACCATTTTCTTGAGGTTACTGGAAAAAAAAATCACATAAAAATGCACATATATGTGTGAGAGCGCTCATGTATGAACATTCCTGTCAAAGAAGTTTTAGACTTTTTTATAACGCTGTATATGGGGGAAACTCATTTTTTATTTTAAAGATAGTCTTATTTTAACAAACACGTTTAGCCATAAGATTCCATAATAAGTTTCTACTCCTCTGAAGAGCTGATTGACCATTTCTCCTTGCTATCAAGGGCCTTCCTACCTAATGGCTGGGATTTGGCTTCTAGCGCCTCTTTTTCAACAAATAGAGATCGATAAAGCACTTGCTCCTCTGAAGACAGATTTATGCATTGGGCCATTTTCTCCTCCACAAGGCTTCCTACATGAAATAAATTTACTTGGTTATCCATTGTCTAATCTGACCTGTGGGAAATGTTCATTTAAACAAGAAGAAAAAAAAATTGAACTGAAAACTACCTGGATGTTACCTGGCATCTAGTTATGTGAGGGAAAAAAGCATCAATAATAATTTCAGGAGCTGGTACCGTGAGAAGATCGATGGGCTACGTAGGCTAGGAATAAGAAATCAGCAGAATTTTACTTTAAGCAATTTGAAAGTTTTCTTTACAAGTAGGAACTGTATTTACTAAAGGTCTCCAAGACGAAAGACTAATATAAGTTGTCTCAAACAACTTATATTCTTCTATGGATGCCAAAAATAATCATTGTGAAAACTGCATTGCAATTAGTAAATGATTTTAAGTGGCATTTTAGTCAACTATGATTTGGAGCAACAAAAACTTATTAGCACAAAAATCTAATAGAACATTTGTAAACATATATGTAACGACCATTTCTAGGAAGAAAACAGATTTCTGTTTAAAACATCTATAAATGTATATAAATGTGTAATACACACTTGGCATACTTTGGTTCAAATTATATTAACTTCTTTTCTTGACAGGACATTTCTCATAAAACTGGGATTCTTATCTGAGTTTCTAAACCTATTAAGGGAAACAATCTGAACATCACCAAAATAGGATTTTCAAAAACTGTAAATTCAGAAACAATAGATATATTACACTGATTAGAAAATGAAAAACAAGCATTCGTTCATTCAAAAACAAACATTTCCCGAGCATCTAAACTATGCCAGATGCTACTGTAGGCAAGCAGAGACAGACGTGAATAAAACAGGCGAAATCTCTGCCTGCAGGAAGGAAGAGAAAAATCGTACTCTCTTATCTGCCATAGTCCAAACTAGCACGGGGGGCACCTGCCTCACCTGGGGCTCATCAGCCTCAGGAGCCTGGAGGGAAGAGCGTCGGGTATCCACCCTCTCATCATGCACAGGGTCCAAATGTACTTCATTCTACACCAACCGAGATTAACTTTTTACCTTCCAAACTGGACAATTGCTTTTGGACATAATATGAAATGTAATTTTGTGGTTGATAGACACATCGAACAGATGCTTTGAAGGGACTTAATAATGAAATAACAAATGACTGCTCCCAAGAAATATATTCTTTCTAAGGCGGAACCAGTAGTGAAAACCCAGTCAGTTGAGGCAGACCCATGATCAAGATTTTGGGATCTCTTGGGGGAAGGCTTGAGGATTAAGATTCAGAAAAAGTCCACTGCATCTTAGAACATCGTTAAGAAATGAAAAATTTCTCCATCTCTCCCATTTATTCAATTTTTGTTTTAATCATACAAATGCATGGTAATTAAGATCAATAAGTATATAATGGGGGGTTTTAAATGCTCATAAAAGTGCAAGGTGAGATGCGACAAAAAAGAGTTTTCATACAATGAGGTACCACCTCACACGGGTCAGAATGGCCTCCATTAAAAAGTCTACAAACAATAAATGCTGAAGAGGGTGTGGAGAAAAGGGAACCCTCCTACACTGTTGATGGGAATGTAAATTGGTACAGCTGCTATGGAAAGCAGTATGGAGGTTCCTCAAAATACTAAAAATAGAGTTGTTATATGATCCAGCAATCCCACTCCTGCGTATATACCCAGACAAAACTACAATTTGAAAAATACATGCACCTCTGTGTTCATAGCAGCACTATTTATAACAGTCAAGACGTGGAAACAACCTAAATGTCCATCAACAGATGAGTGGATAAAGAAGATGTGGTATATATACAATGGAATACTACTCAGCCATGCATAAGAACAAAATAATGCCATTTGCAGGAACATGGATGGACCTAGAGATTATCATACTTAGTGAAGTAAGTCAGAAAGAGAAAGACAAATACCATATGATATCATTCATGTGTGGAATCTAAAATGTGACACCGATGAACATATCTAAGAAACGGAAGCAGACTCACAGACATAGAAAACAAACTTGTGGCTGCCAAGGGGAAGGGTAGTGGGGAAGGGAAGAATTGGGAATTTGGGGGCTTCCCTGGTGGCGCAGTGGTTGAGAGTCCGCCTGCCGATGCAGGGGACACGGGTTTGTGCCCCGGTCCGGGAAGATCCCACATGCCGCGGAGCGGCTGGGTCCGTGAGCCATGGCTGCTGAGCCTGCGCGTCCGGAGCCTGTGCTCCGCAACGAGAGAGGCCACAACAGTGAGAGGTCCGCGTACCGCAAATAAATAAATAAATAAATTGATTAATTAAATTAAATAAAAAAGAATTGGGAGTTTGGGATTAGCAGATGCAAATTATTATATATAGGACGGATAAACAGTGTGGTCCTACTGTTTATATATATATATATATATATAAAACTGAATTACTTTGCTGTACAGCAGAAATTAACACAATATTGTAAATCAACTATACCTCAATAAATTTTTTTTTTAAAAGTGTTTTCAATCAAGTTGGAGTCGACAAACATGAAGTGATCCCTGATCATACGAAACAACAGGGAATTGGGACTTCCCTGGCAGTCCAATGGTTAAGACTTCACTTTCCAATGCAGTGGGTGTGGGTTCGATCCCTGGTCAGGGATCTAAGATCTCACATGCCTCATGGCCCAAAACATAAAACAGAAGCAATATTGTAACAGAGTCAATAAAGACTTCAAAAACAACAACAGGGAATTAAGTGATGGGTTGTTTGCTATTGATATAATCCATACACACAACATGCGTCATAAGGGACAAGGTTTAACGAGGTTGAGGTGAACTGGCCTTCAACAAACAGTTGAGTAGGTTTAAAAGGAGAGATTCCACAAAAGATTGGGCTGAGGAATTAAACATGAACACATGTGGAGGGCAGAAGGTTGTCTGACTGAAGTAGGGTTTGTGTTTTGGAGAAAAGTGCCACGCAATGCTAGAGATGTAAGAGGTTATGGAAGAACTTGATGACTGGTAAGAGTTCAGACTAGATAGAATCAATCAGGAAGCCAAGGAAAATTCGGCCAGAGTGAGTCAAATGATGAAAGCCATGCTCATGGAAGTTTAATCTGGTGGACAGGGTCACAGTCAACCACAGTGTGACCAGCCAGTCACAGAGAAAAAGGCTGTGCCTCGGTGGAAAACTATGCACTGTCTAGACTCTAGAGAACAGCCCTCTGAGTTACGAGATTCTGGTTCTAAGGGAGTATTTTACAACTCTGACCTGTAAGTGATAGAAATGCAAAATAATTCTTGTGCAAATTCTGTCCTGTCAAGAAGCGATCCGAGTAGCTCCTATGCCCTCTGGGGGGCGGGGGTGTGTGTGCGGATTTTGCCTCCATTTGTACATTCGTTTCAATATTCCTGATCTATCTGTAAGCCTGTTCTTCAGATTCTTTTTTGAACTAGCTATAACTTCTGCCTGGTTCCCTCATTGATTGATGAGATTGTAAATTCCAAACACATGCGCATTTTATGTCCGTACGAAAGTCAGGATTTTGCCTTTCCGGAAACCTATCCTGAAGGATAAAGTCATAGTGCAGGACAAAGGTCAGTACAAATGGAGAGAAGGGAGGATACCAGACTCTTCTTAGAAAATGATAGACAAGGCATGGTGGACTGAATAGATACTGTGAATAATTCGCATTTCATCACTGTGGTCTTTTATGTTTATCATTCATGATTAGTGCTCGTGCCCACAAAGTTTACAAATCTTCAGTCAACTGTGAGACCCTGCACAGGTGCCTGATACACGGAGAAGAGAGGCAAAGCATTTCAACCGACTTAGTTTCCTGACACCTGCTACTTTTTGAAACTCGACTTAGTTTCCTGACACCTGCTACTTTTTGAAACTCCTCCCGGCTCCTCAAGAACAGCTGCTCTCCTGAGACTGATGCCAAACACCAGTCTACCTGTGACTTATCTCGCTGCTTCAACCTTCCCTGAGGAAGAAGAGAGATAAGCAAGGGTAATTTAACAGGGGTGGGATAGGGAGGGTGGGAGGGAGGGAGACGCAAGAGGGAAGAGATATGGGAACATATGTATATGTATAGCTGATTCACTTTGTTATAAAGCAGAAACTAACACACCATTGTAAAGCAATTATACTCTAATAAAGATGTAAAAAAAATAAATAAGCAGAGGAGAGAATATTGTCAGGAAAAAGATAAAAGGTAGGTTTGCTTCAGGTATGTCCCCATTTGATTAATCTATATGTGGATAATTAGAAATAGACTCTGACCATAACTCTTATTTCTCCTGCTGATAGAATTAAAATAGAAGAAAACCAAATATTGGTGTCTTTTAAGCTATCTGTATAATATAATACATGTTTGGTTCAATACACAAAATACAGCATGTGATAAATTGAAGACCAGGCTTATACTACACCACGCTTATAGCTAAACAAGGAAACTCACCAATATATCTACCTATTTTGTTCTAAAAACCAGGATAGGGCCTGAGAATGTAGCCATAGATGCTGGATTAGAACTTTTATAGGCACACAGTCTGGTTTCAGTAATGATAATTCACTTGTAGCACTTTAAAAGTGTGCAAAGCACTTCCACATAGGGTATTACACTCAACTTTAATCTTGTAAGTCAAGGTTCCCAGTTCACATATGGGCAAGGTGAGGCTCAGAGGTTGGGTGGCTTGCCCAAGTAGACACAATTCATTAAGAGCTGGAACTGAAACCCAGAAAAATCTCAAATTCCAGTGAACTCTTAATTAACCAGAAAAGGCAAGTTATCTGTGCTCTGTACACAGTCTGGTTATTTTGAGTGATGGTGTGTATCTATTCACAGATGTTGTTCCTCATTCCCAATGAAATCTCAGTGGCTGCTCTTAGGAATCCTTTTCATAGTTCCTGAACCCAGATTAACCAAAGAATAAAAATATTGTAGGAGTATGAAAGCCACAGAGAAAGACACACCCTTTGGAAGACTGACCGATTCATGGCCTCAACTAATGGCCAAACCCTTGGCCACATATGTCCATAATATTGCTGTTTAACTAGCCACTGGGTTTGGGGTGATTTGTTACATAGCAACACTGTAGTCATAGATAACTGATACACTCTGTCTTCTGTTAGGCACACTACCTACCTGGCTTTGACCTCTGAACATGTCTCTCTGGGAAGAAAGACTAATTTGAATAATTAATTGATCTCTCTTTAGGAAACTGGACTCTGAAATGGTAAATGTAGCACATTAATATGGTCTCAGCAAAATATCATATAAGTGAATCTCCTTTAAAAATAAAAATTTATCTCTGACTACAGCCCAGAATTAAATGAATCTTTTTCACCTGATTTGCTTCTTTTCTTTCCTTCCCAGTACAAACACCAAGCGATCTGATAGTCAAAGATGTTCACACACTTCTTGCTCAAATCACTTTCCAGGGTAATAAATTGCATTGCCAGCATGATTAAAATAAATTCACATCTTGTCCCTAGTGGTCCATCCTCTAATATACTCTAATATTAGAGACCCATATTTCCTGAATGTTCATGACCTAAAGTGAAAAAAAAGAGAAGCAGAGTCACCTATGTACCAGAAGGGGAGCTGCTCCTTCCTTTGCAGGAAGAAGAGGCAAAGTTGTCTATTCAGCCAAAGAATCGCTGGCTTTACTGGACACAGTATTTTTCCAGGATGTTTTCTCCAAATGGAAAGTAATATTAACATAACAGACAGAAATTATTATTTTTACTGACCTCAAGATGTGCTGAATACCACTGAGGCAAAACCGGAAATAGACCAAAAACACCCACCCACAAGAACACAAAAGTTAATAAAAAGACTCATTTTTTATCTTTGGTTCTGTCTAGTGCTCCTTCCTCTTGCAAACAAGCACTTTGCTTGTTTGTTGTGCTTTGTTTCGCTTCATCAAAGTAGACACTGAAAACAGAATTAATCTAAGTGAGAAAATGCCCTGCACCATGATAACTAAAATTATCTATGGAACTATATCAGGATTTAGCAAGTAAAATACCTAAATATTAGGTTAGAAATATCACTAGTGCGCGAGAGCCTGGTTAAATGATATTTCAGACTCTGTGAGTCAGTAGAACTGGTCAACCTTAAGAACTATCTATGGGCTTTTGTTTCAATGTTCCAGGAAGAGGTTGAGAAGGCATTTGAGAATTCACATGGAGAATAATGCTCATCTCAAAAAGTACTGTTGCACAGAGAACAGACACAGCGTTTTCTACCCGTATTCATTAAGAGCTGGATAGGAGCAGAGCTGGATAGGAGCAGAAAATATTTAAAATCAGTATTCAGTATGCATCGAAAATGGGACAGTGATATTTTGCTGACCTAAATGTTAACAAAAGAATTAAAAGGCAATTAGAAATGCAGAGCCTTTCTTCCTCCGAGGCAGGATACAATTAGCAAGGTCAATTATGCCATGCTGAATGGCTATGAAGAGTAGCCGGAATAAATATAATTCCCATGGGCTTGCAAGGGCTGCTTCTCCGCCTGGACACCTGAACACCAGAGAACTAGTTCCCAATCCTACTCTATATCACATCATCTCAGGACAGTTACACAATAGAATACTGAGGAATATCTTCTTGGGAAATCAATAAAAACACATCGAGCATCTTTACCCACCACCTTTAGAGTATTCAAATCCGCTACTAGAAAACACCACATTCTGAGGAAGAGAAAAAGATGAGTTCACAGCAGGAACTCTTCAATGGTCTTTCTTTATTCTTTCACTCGTCTTGGTTTCTTGTAGTGGCTGTTCATTTTCCAGCAGAGAAGGTACCAAGCAGTATCAGTAGTGATTGCAACTCAAGTGAGTGCTAGTGGGGGAGAAAACGGAGTCTCTTCTGGTTAAATGAATGTTCAAATTTATAAACTGGTCATACTGTAAAGATGCCCAGATGTCAGACCCTCCTACTGACACACATTTGGGAACTCGCCTGGTGGTTTTCCTTAGTGTGTGTTGTAGAACTACAGCTCTTTGCCAGCCACTCACTTTCATTCAACTTCAGTGCTATTGCACTTTCCAAGAGACTTGATAAAAATGCCAAGTCAATAGATGTGCTTTTGATCACATTAATTAAGTTAATTAAATTGAGAATAAGTTAAAAAAAAAAGGGGGGGGGTCGGACCTCCAGGAGGGCAGAGACTCAATCTGATTTTCTTCTACCACTGATTTGTATCATGTCCTTAAGATATATTTGTCAACCATGACATATGCCTACAGAGAAAAAAAGTCCATTCCCACAGCTTCAAAAATCCATGAAAAGTGATATATGTAGCCAAAACCCAAAAAGTGACGATACTTCAAAAAGGAGTCACATGTGAAATTAGCTGTAAGGACATAACTCTGTCCTTCTTCAGTGTCAATATAATTTTTAAATATAAATTTGAAATTATTTCAAGATTCCTTAGCTCAAAACAAAACAAAGCTAACTTAGAAGTCCCTTCTTGAGGCTAAACTGTGCATTTTCTATAGGATAAGATACAAAAGGAGAAACGGATGAGAAATGAGGCAATGGATGAGAAACATAGTAGAACTGATGAAAATGGTGTGTGTGTGTGTGTGTGTGTGTGTGTGTGTGTGTGTGTGTGTGTTTGGTTAAGTTGGTTAAAGTTGTATTATTAGTTTTTAAAGTAAAAGGTGGACACTAAGGCAGGACTGGTAAATTATATAAAACACAATGACATTAATTCATGTAATAAATACTGAAGCATCTTGACCAAGATGAAATGTCAGTATCTTTAGCTCTCACTCATGACAATACACGAAATTGACATTTACTGACTACCTACTATGTGCTGGGTACCAAGTGAGGTGTTTTCACATATAATCACACGTGTAAACTTCAGGATCATTTCACCTCAGAGGAGGAAACTGAGTCTCAGAGAGGCCAATTGATTTGTCCAGTCCCCTAGGCTAAGGAATATCACTGGGCCTTGAACCCAAGCATTTTCTGAATCCAGTTTCAGTGTGATTTCATCAAACCATGCTAAGGGATATAAGAACTGAACACTAAATCAAATCAAATGATCTCAGCTAACAAGTCTACTATGTAAGCGCCATGATGCCTTCAGTTCACATGAGGATTGCAGCAAATACAATTCAATAAACCAATGGCAAATTCTGTTGAATGACATTTTTATCTCACCTTGTAACATCCCCCAAAAATGGCATTTCCTTCATTCAACAACTATCTACTGAGTAAATACCATGCACCAGGCATTTTCCTAGGTACTATGGATCTCACAGGGAGCAGAATCCCTGGCTTCACAGAGCTTACAGTCCAGTGGATGATACGAAGGTAGAAACATACCCTTGCAATCAGTGTGCTAGGTGCTATGTTCTAGGAAACACTAGGTGCCATGGGGCTCAGAGGAGGACTCCAAGCCCAAACTTAAGGGAACAGAGGAAAGGATTCAAAGCTGAGATCTGAAGAACTGAAAAAGGGCGGAGGACTTGTCAAGGGTGCAGAAGAGATGGGTGTGTAAGTCACGTAAAGACGTTCGCCCACTAGCTTGACCTCAGTGGCGCAGCCTTTCAAGAGTTTCAAGCAGGCAAATGGCATTCACAGATCTTTTCATTTGAGAAGGAAACTTTCTACTGCAATGGAATGAATGGATTGGGGGACTGGTGGCAAGCAGGCAAGTTAAAAGGCTACAGCAATAGTTAGAGTAAAAGAAGGCAGTGGTATAGATTTGGGGGGGAAGGTGCTGAGAAGAAGTTAGTGGGAAGTAAAGTCAAGCTGATCATGATTGACTAGCTCTTGGTGATCACGGGGTGAGGATATTGGGTGAGTCAAGTAATGGGAGGGGCGTAGTGCCACTCACGGAAGGAAAAACAACTTAGGAAGAGAAATGATGAATTAAACTTTGGATGAGCTGAGTTTGTGTATCCACCAGGCAGTCTAGAGGAAAGGGTATGGTCTGGGCTGCCTATAAATTATTATGCTTTTCTGGAAACTTTTTTGAATGGCAGTAAGCATCGAACTTTCTTTCAGCTTCCTCAAAGCATAACTGTCTCAGGATTAATTCTCTAAATCTGTAAATTCTCCAATTTTTGACCAAGAAAGTTACCATGTCAGAGAAGAAAAAAAAAAGAGCTTGTTTGGGGTTACTGAAGAGCCACGCTGTACCTACCTACTACTGTTAATGACTTAAAATTATTGAAACTGTGGCCATTCTCTCTTTGCTGAAGAGAAATTTTGGAAAGTCATGATCACAGGACACGATCATATTAGAATCTTTCATTCTAATCTTTTACTTCTGGGAGTCAAACATAATTAAAGAGAAAAAAAAAAAAACCTGACCTTACTTGGATGCTGGTTCCAAAGAAAGCCATATTATAATGTAAGCTTTCTAAAGCTAGCGTAATGGAAAATGTTCCGGAGTCACGGAAGGATATGGCAATTCCGTGTAGCAAACAGATGGCGCTTAGGAAAACTGTGAAATGTAAAAAAGCCTAGAGTAGCCTTTTAAGTGAGCCAGGCTCCAGAAAGCCATAACCAGATGCCAATCGCTGGCCCCACGCTGATAGTTTGCACTTTACTTTAACAGCCCGCACAGATGGACAACACATTCTCAAGGTGCTTGGAAAGAAAGACCTTGGCTGAGTGCTAAGTAGCCGGGACTTTCAGAAACTTTGCTTTCAATTTAAACTACTCTTTTCTTTTTTTTTAATTTTTACTGGTGTATAGTTCTTTTACAACGTTGTGTTAGTTTCTGCTGTACAGCAAAGTGAATCAGCTATACGTATACATATATCCCCTCTTCTTTGGATTTCCTTTCCATTTAGATCACCACAGAGCATTGAGTAGGGCTATACAGTAGGTCCTCATTAGTTACCTATTTTATACATAGTGTCAATAGTGTATATACGTCAATCCCAGTCTCCCAATTCATCCCACTTCCACCCTTCCCCCTTGGTATCCATACGTTTGTTCTCTACGCCTGTGTCTCTATTTCTGCTTTGTAAATAAGATCATCTATACCAATTTTTTCAGATTCCACATATATGTGTTAGTATAGGATATTTGTTTTTCTCTGTCTGACTTCAGTCTATATGACAGTCTCTAGGTCCACCCACGTCTCTACAAATGACCCAGTTTCGTTTCTTTTTAACCCATTTAGAGAACCCTGAGGGAAACTCCTCTTCTGACCTCCAGCAAGAATCCAGGATTCTACGGTTGTCCTCTTTTAACAAATAATGTTAAGTTCTAGAACAGTCTTTAGTGAAATAGGAAAAAAATAAACATTTTTTCCAAAGCAGAGTAGACATAACATACATGATAAGCAACGTTGGTGACTGTCTTCCTCACTTTTGTGACCAATTAGATCTTGCACAGAGATTCCGTAAAAAAGTAGAATGGCTGGCATGGTTGGCTGGAGGTCTCTGCTGTCATAAGGAATAGAAGCTCCATTTGCCTTTCAATTTCTTAAATCCTTCCCCACTTGACATCCCCTATCCCGGTAATACACACATGCAATGTACACACACACAGACACACACATGCACATCAATCCTTAAATTCAAAGAATTAAAACCATAAGGATACTTTTCCAAGGTTTATTGAGATCATTTCCTCTTGAGAAAAGATTTGTTGTCTCTGTATGTCTTTTTAAACTCAAGTTACAAATGGGCCTTTTGTGGTTAAAACAACCATATAATTACCTTTAAATAACTCTTTCGGGTTTTTTGGTTTAAAGTAATTGCAGGAAGGCTGGGCTTATAAAAGACTTGCAAGGGTTTGAATTTGATGTGTCAGGTAGCAGATGAGGAGGGATGGGGGAGGCATATCAACTTCAGACCCAGTTGTTCTTCACTTGTCAAACTGAGGCCACCACCTGCCAGCCGCTGTAGCAGAAACAACCCTCTCCACTCCCACTGCCCTACTCCAGGCCCCCAACGTCCCTCACATGCAGGAGAGCAATAGTTTACTAGCTGGTCACTGTTCTCCTTGCCTCCTTCCAACCTGCACCCCTTCCCCAATCAATGAGAGACACCTCAAATGCCTCCCCACCTATAGGATAAAATCTAAGCTCCCGGCATGGCAAATAAGACCTTCCTTCACCCTTCCATAGACTGCATCCATCTCCCCTCCAAGCTGTGGTCTCACATTGGAAGCCCTGTGATGCTCCCCCCACTCCTACCCCACCCCACGTCGTCCCCAGTCCTCTGGGGCTTTGGTCATGCTGTTCCACCTCCTGGAGCAGCTTCCTCCACTTGGTGCAAGTCTCTCTTTATTCATCCTTCTGAAACAAAAGTCAGTTCCCAGAGCCTTCCCTGAAATCCCTAACGGGACTCAGTCGTCTGTGCACTCATAACTTCCCAGGCTGAAGGCTGGGAAGGCTCCCTCTGCACTCAGCCCATTCTATGGACCGTCTCTTGTCCAGTTGTGCTGAGGAAAACGTCTCCGCAGCATCCGGAGGTGGATGGCTTCAGGGCTTGCCTTTTATTCCTCAGAGCGGCACGCAGCAAACAACAAGATCTTTTACCAAATTACACTGTCCAGCTGTCATGACTACGGCACCTTGGCTTTGACTCAAGATGATTTCCTCTGGAAGGACAAGCATCCTTTATAAAAGTGGACAAGTAATTAAATCAGGGTGTCAAGTTTCCCTTCTGCTAGGTTATTTCTTCCGTTATAGGAATTTAGATAGAAAGTGTGTTTTTGTTTCTCTTTTATCTGGGGGGAAACTGAGCAACAGCTTTCTGACTTAGTTGAGGTCAAAAGCGTGTCTGGGTCTGAACATGAGCTCACCCCCATGACGTCTGGCACTGAAGGGATGAGAGTAGCTGTGTTCTCTGGACACAGGGACCTGCTCGGATGGAGGGGTTGCTGGCAGCAGACTCTGAAAACCAGGGACTTCATAGGCACCATCCATTTGTCCCCTCACAGCAACCCTGCAGGTGAGAATTAGTGTCTCCATGTTGTAGATGAAGAGAAACAGACCCACAGAGGCTAGGCAACCTGCCCTCTGAAGATCCTGCTGCTTTCAGGAAAATTAAGGCTGGGATTCCAACCCAGGCCTGACCATCTGGCTCCAAAGTCTAAGTACTTTCCATGGGCTGGGGCAGCCCGGACCAGCGCTGCCCTCTCAGAAATGCTACTGGAAGTCCCCTGTCTTCTGTCCTTTTTCTCTTCAAAGAAAAATATCTTTCTCATATTAACCAACCCTACCTCCAGTTTTAAAATGTCTTTTAAAGTTTAATTCCTAAAAAAACATAATTAAAATTTCTTTCCTTTCTTTAATGAGAAGGATTGAGGTGAGATGACGGGGGAAGGGGATGTAGGGTCAAGTAGAGAAATTACATAATATTCTCCCGTATCCCATCTTTTTAAAAACAAAGGATTTTCAGGTAAGTTTACATAAAATGCAGCTGAATGCATTTTAAAGAATCTTTCCTTCAAGGGACAGTAAGCGAAGGGTTCCAATATCTCTTCTTTAAATAGTAAGGCAGAGTGGTGGCAGGCACAGCAGAGGGTATGGCTGTGGATGTGATACTGATGGTTGGGAATGAGTCATAGTTCTAGAATTTACTATCTAACAAATCCTAGGCAATGGAGAAAATAGTCCTACCATACTGTCAGGACTGGAGTTGATAGGCATAAAGTAGATGGAACAGGATTACACCCGGTGGCTATTTCCCTAAGGTACAATCTATACATTTTAGACATAGCTTGATAGGTGTCGAACAACTTAACCAACATTTACTGAGAAATGCCCACGTGTGAAGGTCTGCTGGTGCAGTGGGTGATACAGAATTCAAGAAAAGGTTGGCTTTGAATTCTCGGAACTCATGACCTGGATGGGAAATCATACACAGATACAAAGAGGTGTCATTCCAGCTACCTGTAAGACAAGCCACCACGAAGTGCCAAGCATGAAAAGATCATTACTGCATTATCAGGCAAATGATATACTCCTTTAAGTATGTAATGTTTTTTCAAAAGTCTGGTCTATTATTCAAACTGATTTTTTCTGAGAGCATTTCACCCACAAGCACGAATCAGTAATTTCACAAGAGAAGAAAAAACACAACAACCGGAAGACAGAAAGCACTCATTTCTAAACGTTTCCATATTATTTTGCGTCAAGAAACATTTGTGGGTTGCCTGCTAGGCGCAGGACCTGTGCGTGTTTACTTGGGAGACAATTAAACCAGGCCCTTCCCTCAGTGTACGAGGATTTGTTGGAGACTACAATATGCAGAGAGCTTTGGGTGTGTGCTAGCATCTTTTTGAAATATGTGAGGGCTAAAGAGAGGAAATGCAAGGATGGCTTCCCCAATAAAGAGCCTTATAAAAATTGCATGCTAGGTTTTATCTGAACGGGAAGGCAGCAGATACAGTGGTACCAAACCCACACTGCCTGGTTTCAAATCCTAAGTTGGCCGCTCACTAGTTATGTGACACTGACATTGTTATTTAATCTTCCTGTGTCCCAGTTTTCTCACTGAAAGTGGGATAAGAAGGATTAAATGGCTGTTGTGAGGATTAACTGAGATCATTAATCCATGCAAAGGCCTAATACCCTACTTAGCAGAAGGAAATAACAGAATAATAATAAAGTCCTTCTGACAATATTTAGAACATACAAATAACATATAAAATGCAGATAAGAAGCTCTGAGAATAAATCTTATATCCAATACTGTTGTGGCCACACTGCAGGAAGAGGGTGGACCTCCACCCAAATCTGGTCAGAATGCTGAGATTGAAGACGCCCCACACACACCAAAAGAGTATGAAAAGGCCTTGCGGGGAGGGGAGGGCAGGTTTCAAAAGCAGGTGCAACCATGGCTTGAGAAGACAAGGAAGGGCACTGGCTTGAGGTTTCCGTGATGGTGAGGGGCTGGGGCAGGAGGGGAGGATTCTGAGTGTGGTTTCCTGTCGACACCAAAAGAGGGAGCACCTGGGCTTTCTTATCAGCTTTCCCAGATGTAGAGAAGACTTAAAAGCTGTCATCATACACACTACTATATATAAAATAGATAACTAATGAAGACCCACTGTAGAGCACAGGGAACTCTTCTCAATACTCTGTAATGACCTATATGGGAAAAGAATCTAAACAAGAGTGGATATATGTATATGCATAACTGATTCACTTTGCTGTACAGCAGAAACTAACACAGCATTGTAAATCAACTCTACTCCGATAAAAATAACAAAGGAAAAGAAAAAAAAAAGCTGTCAGCAGTTAAACATCAAAAATTGGAGTCACACTCTTCATTACAGGTATACACAAACCTTCCAGAACAATCCATATACAGCTCAGTGAACAGAATTCTGCACCCTACTACATGCTTCATACGTTGTGATTTTCAGGAATCTACGTCTACTTTTAGATGTATTCCATCAAGGGAAGTCAATGTGGATATTAATGTTTCATTTCCTTGGGTTCATTTCTTGGAAAATAAATTAATATTATTAAAACTAAAGAACAGGAGAAAATTATGTTCTTTACATGCATCTTCACTATGATTAAAAAAAAAAACCTCAGAGTAAGAGGCACCTCTGAGTTGAAGAGTGTTATCCATGGGCTTGCAGATGGGTTGTCTCTAAGCCGATGGGGAAGGAAGTTACAATTCCCCCCTTCAACAGCCCATTCCATCCTTTCAGAGTCCTTGAAGCCACATAACAATGAAATGACAATATCACACTGGCTGCAAGTGAGGGTATTTCTCCTTGTTGAGGTTTAGTCCTTGTTGCTGTTGTTTTTGTTGTGGTTATAATTTAATATTTTCTGAGCACGTGCTAATTACCAGGCCCTCTGTTAATGACTCTACATTCCTTGGTCATTTAATAACAACCCTATGAGGTAGATGCTATTATTATCCCATTTTACAGATGGGAAAAAGCTGAGAACAGATGGAGTCCAGCTGGCCTTTCCTTAACAGCTTCTATATACATAACCAGTGATGTTTTGTCTTGTTTTTTAAAACGTCTTTCTGTCACACATGGATTTACAGACATGTTGAGTTTTATTTGATGTGATTAACCTCCCCCGCCCAGGAGGAATCTATAACTCTGACTTGGAAATTATATAGCTAGTAAAAAAGAGGGTATTGAGGAAAGCCCACAGTATGAGAAAACTCTTAGCATCTCCTCGTTTATAACCATAGCCAACTTTTTGAAACTATTAAAATCTATGGGGCAAAAGAACTTCCAGTGAAAAATAAGTAATGGCCCATTACAGGAAGTCCCTGTTTTATTTCTAAACATCATTTCTCAATAAATGGAAACATTTTCTACACCATGCTTACAAAAGTAATTTGATTTCTCTAACAGCCATAATACTGAAAAGTTTTGTTTGCTATTCTCAGATGGCTAGGATCACTCCTCATACAGTGATCCCTGTGGGATCATGTACAAATCTACCAAATAATAGTTAGTCTTCTCTTGTCAGCTGAATTTGCATTTTCAAAGGCACATATGTCTATCAATCTAGCAGTAGGAATGTCAAGGAATCAAATAATATAGCTCACCATTTCATTATAAACCAAACATTTTTCTATACTTTTTAGAAGTTTGTAAACAATAATAGGATAAGAGAAAATAATATATATTTGGAAATGGGAGTTTAAAAACATCTTACAAGTTGTACTATTATAAGTTTAATATCCAGATGTCTACTAATTTTGTATAAAGCTATAAATGTACACCTCAAATCTAGGGTGATAGACACTCAGGTTCACTGACATTTTAGCTGTGGCTTTAAAGTTGCCACATTAAAAACATGTATTCTTATGGATTTGGCAGTTGTGCTTCTGCTGTTTTCAAGCCAATATACTCACCAAACTTGATGTAGGCTCTGAACACACCATGAACACAAAGACAGGAGTTTAATCAGGGGGAAAGATTGTAATAGGGTGCAGAAAGATCCTCTGGGAAAATAAGGAGCTTCTAAAAGGTATCAGAGTGCTTGCGAAATTGGAACCCAAGTTTAAAAGATCTCTTCATCACACCAGTGCTGTCACATGGACAGCACTACTCAGCAAGGTGCTTAAGGTAAACTGCAGGGCCTAAAATGGGGTTATCTTCACAAACTGGGTAATGAGTGCTATCTTCAAGTGGCATTTGACCAAATAACTATAGTCAGCTTAAAAGACAATTTGTTGCAAAACTAAGCGTTATGCAAAAATGAGAGGATTAGGTTGTGGTTTCTGTATTGTCCTGCTCTATACTGATGGAGTTTGGAGTAAACATGTCTTCTCACAAGATCAATACTCTCCTGTCTTTAGTAAATTTAACACCATCCCTTTACAATAGGTACACAACTCGCTCTGATCTGACTTGTAAATATTCAGCAGGAAGTCTAGACAGCATGCAGTACAACAGAACTGGAATCACCTTTTAAATAAATCAACAAACACTACTGCAGATCCAAACAAGTTTTTACTGGATTTAAGCAAAACTGAAGTTAACGTGCCCCAAGTTGGTGAATAAATTTTTATTGTTTAAGGCAATTTCGAAGAAAGCCAGAATATCTCGGTTCTTAAAGACTTTGGCTATTGGGAATACAGCTGAAAGAATATACGTTTTTATCAAAACAAACCTTATTTTCTTATTTTAGTGGCTGCAAAATGACCCAGAAGAATCAGTATGTGCAATTACATGTAAACAATATCGTTTCCACACTAGTGTAAGAAAGCACACATTCCCCTATCATGGGGCTATATTACTTCCCTGCATCACGCAAACTCAATACATTGTTCTTAAGCCTCCTCCAAAATAGACGCCATTAAAACACCAATCAAGGGCTTACAGACTCACAAACTAAGATGTACATTTAGGTCTTATAGGGCTTGTAAATGGCACATCTGATGGTAAAACCTGTTTACGAAAACAGTGCAAGAAGCTTCTGCAAACGCTACAGTCTGTTCAGTCAGTGATGTTTAAGATAGTCGATTTCTATGAGCGCTACTCACTCTTCTAGGCTTTCTGGGACACAGGCCCATCTCTGAAAACCCAGAGCAAAGTACACCTCAAGGGATAAATACTACTTAAATGAGAAAGAAGGATGAAGCAGCAGCAGTAAAATAGACGTAGAATTGGAGACTAGTGGAAACCAGGAGTGAGGAAGGGAGGGAAGGGAAAGAATGAGAAGCAAACAACACAAAATCAAAGTACATGGGAGCTTTTCATAATATTTGTTTTTTTTGAAGAAGAAGAAGATGTTGGGGGTAGGAGTTTATTAATTAATTAATTAATTTTTGCTGCTTTGGGTCTTCGTTTCTGTGCGAGGGCCTTCTCTAGTTGTGGCAAGCGGGGGCCACTCTTCATCACGGTGCGTGGGCCTCTCACTATCACAGCCTCTCTTGTTGCGGCGCACAGGCTCCAGACGCGCAGGCTCAGCAGTTGTGGCTCACGGGCCTAGTTGCTCCGCGGCATGTGGGATCCTCCCAGACCAGGGCTCGAACCCGTGTCCCCT
Organism: Neophocaena asiaeorientalis asiaeorientalis; assembly: GCF_003031525.2. Lineage (NCBI taxonomy): Eukaryota > Metazoa > Chordata > Mammalia > Artiodactyla > Phocoenidae > Neophocaena > Neophocaena asiaeorientalis. Next base: position 3,305,494 of record NW_020172738.1, on the reverse strand, counting down.
GCCGTAGCAGGCAGATTCTCAACCACTGCGCCACCAGGGAAGCCTCATAATATATTTTTTTAATGTAGTATTATTAGTAAAAATAAAATGCAAAGAACTAATGAATTTAGGAGATGAGAATAATTTTTGACACTGAAATCTCATGATTCCTCATAATCCTTCAGTTAAGTGTTCCTAGATAGATACCAAGAGTTAGATGGCATTTATCTATTTTTAATTATTTAGGGTAGAAGTGACTTGATTAGACTGGTCTAGAACATGTCCAGCATATCAAATAGCTTTTAGGAATATGGTTTTGATGATAAATTATGTAAATAAATTATGGAAAAAAAACCTAACAGCTCTACTTTCTACAAATGACTTATAGTAGCCTGTAAATAGATGTTAAAATATATAGTGAGATTTCATGATGATTTGACCTTGCTGTTGAGGAAATCTAAGAAAAGACAGGGACAAAACTAGCTCAACAAATAACTACTTGTTATTTTAAAAATTATTTTCTCTCCATGTTGCTAAAAGCATAGAATTTGTAATTACACAATGTATATGCATTGGGAGATTTTATCTGTATTAGTATTCTAGTCAAATATACTAGTATAATATCTAGTCACTCATATTTTTCACAAAAGCCTGGCTCATCTGTTATGCCATCACATATTAGTAAACACTGATGGATTTACAGATGGATGCTTTTACAGAAAAAATCCCATCATTTTAAATGTTTGAATTTTGAAGCATAAATGCAATGAAACACTAAAAAGTCTTGAATTATGTCTGCAATCAAGGTAGACTGTGCAAGAGGTACAAAGAAGAGCAAGTAAATGACGGCTATGTATCAATACAGGGCAAGATCACAAAGACAGCAATCACAGGGAAGTAGGTTACCATTCATTGCACCATTCTCACGCTTTCCTCCATTCACTGTCACTCAAACTGGGTGCCCAACCCACCTCAAAGATCAACTCAACTCCTAAGTCTTTCCTCTTTTCCCAAGAAATAACTCAAGGATACTGGTCTCATACATGTTCCTGTCCTTCCTGGTATCTTCCTTGTCTTCCACCACTGGTCCCTTCCTCTTTGGGTTTAAATCAGAATCCCTTCCCCCATGGTGGCAGCTGCATCACCTTGCTGTCACTTCTCCCCACTGCTTTGTCTCTTGCCTTCCTTTCCCTGCTTCACTTCCAAAAGCAGCAGCATATACTGGTTGCCCGTGCTGTAGTATTTCTCAAAAAGTGGTCTCCAGACCACCTACAGTTCAGAATCAGGAGGGATGCTTAGTTTAAAATGCAGCTCTATTAACCCATGCCAGGCCTCCTGAATCAAAATTTCTTTGGGTAAGGCCCAGGAACCTATACTTTTAACAAGCTTCCTAGATGTCTTAAATAAGTTTTCAGAATGACTCCTCTCTTTCCTCAACACCCAATCTCTCCTTAATCCTCCTAGGTATGGCTTCTATTCCTGAAAATCCTTTGGCTCTTTTCTTCAATCCTCAATAACTTCCCCAAAGTCAAACCCCAAGCCTTTTTCCCATTCACTCTCCTGGACCACCCTGCTGAGCTTCATGAAACTCTCTCTCGTTCTCATTCTTACAGATGACACCATCCTTGTTACTTCCTACCTCTCAGAACATCCTCTCTTATTCTGCCCTTGTCTCCTACTAGTCCTCCCATTGTGGGTGCTCTCTGTGGCTGAATCCTGCTTTTTCTTCATCTACCACTCTTCTTTGTCATCTAAACCTTCTCTCTGAAAGAATTCCTCCTCTCCTGACTTCCAAGATTTTCACATTGTCAACTCACAAATGTACATCTCTAACGCGTGCATACATGCATATCTTTCCTTTAAACTCCCAGATGTTGGGGCTTCCCTGGTGGTGCAGTGGTTGGGAATCCGCCTGCCAGTGCAGGGGACACGGGTACGAGCCCTGGTCTGGGAGGATCCCACAGGCCGCAGAGCAACTAAGCACAGGTGCCGCAAGTACTGAGCCTGTGCTCTAGAGCCCGCGAGCCACAACTACTGAGCCTAGGTGCTACAACTACTGAAGCCCGTGCACCTGGACCCTGTGCTCCACAACGGGAGAGGCCACCGCGGTGGGATGCCTGCGCACCGCAGCGAAGAGTAGCCCTTGCTCACAGCAACTAGAGAAAGCCTGCGCACAGCAACGAAGACCCAACACAGCCAAGGATAGATAAATAAAATACAAACAAACAAAAACTCCCAGATGCCAAATGATCTATTTGACCTTTGCTTGTCCTTGTTTATCTGCTGTTCCCTCCTACCCTCTATGATCAAAATATATTATAACTCCCTTCTTCCCCAAGCTACTTACTTCTCCCTTGTAATTGAGAAATCTACATACACAACTCTAGGAAAATACATTTGTGAATTCCTCAAAGCAGTGTCCCTGAGAACCTACATGACACAGAGCACCATGCTGACTGCAATCAGCTACCCAAAGAGGCTTAGATCTTGCACTTGAAGACCTAAGGTTAGAGTAGGAGATAAGCTATAGATAATGGTATTGATACATCCTCTAAGACTAGTGCAAACACTGCACTAGGAGTTTCAGAGGCAAAATGTAGATCCAACCAAATAGCCCCCATTCCCATGGCATAAAAGGAAATGTGTTAATACTGAACCTAAGCTTTTCCAAGGAAGTAAAACTTGAAAATCCTTTTTATTGGCTGGTTACCAAACTAAATGTGCACTGATATTGGGTCATAATGAATTTTCACTCTTGTTCCCCAACTTTTTTGCAAAGAACAAAATATCACTTTGCAGAGAATAATGAGGAAAACTGGGAAAAATGCTGAGGTAAGTGTAGTTTGAATAAAAATGCTTTTATAACATTAATTGAATAAAACAAGCAATGTTACATTTCCAAGGTAGTATTGTTTGAGATATCAAGTACCTGTGGGAACACTAGTTTAAAATACAAAGGGAGAAACTAAATTGAAAATAACCAAAAGGAGTTTATTTAAAAGACCCACTTTTGTTTTTATTTTTAAGTTATTATAAATCAGAAACCAAAGCAATTTTGTAAATCAAAGCCCAGAATGAGCCTGAGCTTAAGTGAGGGGAGACAGGATTGGCCCTGGAATTGTTTTTGCTCCAGAAAAGCCCCTTTGGGGCATTTCTCATTTGCCATGATTGTTATAAGATTTGTTTTATTTGAAATATCTATTCATTGTTTCTATTCTGCCCTATATAACAAATCTTTTCAAGGATTTGAGGGTGTTTTTTTCAACAAAAAAATCTCTATTAAATAGTTTTCTAATAGTTGCCAAGAACATATCCTCTGAGGAACAAAAGATGAGGAAGTGCTAAAAAGGTTTCATGAAACCATTTCCTTTGAGTCTCTTTCCTTCTATTACTATACCACCCACTGTCTTATCTTTTCTGGTTCCATCTGGGTTTTTATAATTTGTTCCCCCAAGTTCTCCACTCAAGGACAGGTACTTCCTGAGCACCTGTGGCACTCAAGGCATGGGAAAGAAGGTTGCGTATTAAATGTTTCCTGTCCTTCCCTTATATTCAAGAGCCAGATTTTTAGCATCTCACGTCGTTCCATTTGTGGAGATAATAGTAGAACGTAACAAAGTAAGAGGAGGCAAATCTTTCTCTGTATTCTTCCAAGAATCAATAAATCCAGAAGTTGAAAGAACAGAGCCTTGGATCAAGTGATTAAATCTCTCAAGTATTTATTGTTCCCCAAATGTACTTGAAGGAAAAAAAAGAAGATTTCGAAGCAGAAACTGTATCAGATATTCCGGAGGGAGCAGTGAGGTTGAAGCCACAAGAAGGAAGGAGATGGGTAAGGAACAGTCGGCGTGGAAGCCGTGATGCAGGGGCCCGGCGGGAGGCTGGCCTAGGAGTCTATTGTCAGAGGGAGTGCGGGAGCTGAGACCCAGGCAGCTGTGCAGCCCAGCAACAGGGGAGGACGAGGCAGGACCAGTCCTCTCCTGTGCCTACCTCCTCCGGCCCATCCTGCAGGGGGCACGCTGCAGAGGCTCCAAGGAGCACAGGTGCCGCCAGCGGGCGGCCTGGCCAGTAGTAGACGCTGACACATTCTCATCTCCCCGTGGCTCGTATGAAAGAACAAAGAAAGTGAAATACTGATCTCATCACATTACTTCCTGAAAAGCCTTTCAGGGCTGCAAACTGTCTACTCGGCAAAGCTCAAAGCATCTGAGGCTTTTTCTAATCCAGTTTCTACCTCCCCTTACAGCCTTACGTTCATCCCTGGCTCTCAGGCCCTGACAGATCAGGCACATTACATTGCTGGCACCACACCCTATACACACACCTCCACGCTTTCACACATCCTGTGTTCTCCTCCGGGAACGGCTCTCCCATCCCCAGTCCTAGCTCCGAGACACATGCTGTGATGCCCTCTCATCCTAAGACACATTCAAATACCAACTCCTCCAAGGTGCTTATCCAGCCTTCTCCTATCCCACCAGGTGGAATAAAGTGCTTTGACCTCTGTGCTCATACATCATACACACCGCAGTGACAGCTCTCATCATAGAATTACGGAATCCATGTCTTTCTCCTGGAAGCCAGGATCTTCTCAAGGCCAGAAGTCACATGTATTCATCTTGCATCTTCCCATCGTTAGCACAGTGCAGGAACACAGCGGGAACTCAATAAATATTTGTGAAATAAACCGTGGATCGGTACATTCAAATCATTTCAGCCAACGTTTACTGAGTACTTACCACATGGCAGACCTATGCAAACCCCCAAGTTACAAAGGGAGGTAAGGCATGGTGAGTATGCTTAAGAAGCTTCGAGTCTTGCAGGGAAGAACAAATGTGTAAAGCATAATTATAATACAACATAAGATGTATGGCGCTAAGGTATGTAATAGATTCAGAAGTAGTACATGGGAGAAAACACTGAGATATAACTTGAGTATAGCAGAGGCTTTAATCTAGAAAACAGGGAAGAATAAATTTGGCCAGGAGGTGTTAAGCTGATTTAGCAGCCAGCAGAGAGCCATTGCGGAGCTTGGGAGAGGAATGGCGTGCTGATGCAAATGGTATTTTAAGAAGAACCATTTGGCCGCAGCATGATGAAATCACTGCGGCAGGGAGAAGGTGCAACGTGAGATCCCCTAAGCCTCCTTGTCCTGAAGTACAAAATAAGACTTTCTACTTTATAAAGCCACCTTAGTTCCTGCCATGAAAGGTATTCATTTCAGCGAGGGAAGGCAAGAAGTTCGTGTCGCTTTAAGTTAAACGCTGCACAAACAAAAGGTGTGATGTGTGCAGAAGATGGTGTATGTTGGCATTTACTGGGCCATGTAGTTAAAAGCACAAAAAATTTCCAAGTAGCTCAGGAAAAGTAGCACAGAATTCTCAAAGCGAGGAGAGTTCGGTGGGAGCAAAGTGCATCAAGAAGCACTTTCATTCTGGAACTTCCAGCTGGTTTTTCAGAGAAACTGTTTAATCTCAGCAATACTCAAGTCAATTGAGGAAAACACAGAATAATAAGCTCAACCTCACAGAAAATGTGCATGAAACCTCAGTATTCTTTAATACATCTCAGAATTGTACTTCCAAGTCTAGAGCTGCCTGTCAAGACCAGGAGTTCCTGAAATGTTGCCATGACACTGAGTAATTGCTCATGTCTGTAAGAGATTCAGGGCCTCCTTTAGACTCTGGAAGCAAAAAGGATGAGGGTGAAATGTGGGCTGTGATACTGAAAAGGAGGAATGATACTGTGTAGAGGAATGTACATCCCTGCCAGTGAGTTAAAAAGAAAAAACCCTTCTCTGCAGTGAATCTGGTATTTACCCCCCGCTCACCTACTGTGGTAAGCAGGATTCTAAGATGAATCCCCAGACTTCACTCCCCGGTGCTACTCTGGTGATATGTTACATTACAGGGCAAATGGGATTTTGCCAGTGTCATTAAGGTTACTTATCAGTTGACCTTAAGAAAGGGAAATTATCCAGGTGGGTTTAATCACATGAGTCCTTTAACAGAGAATTTTCTCCCAATGTGGCAGAGGGGAAGTCAGAGAGATTTGAAGCATGAAGAGGATCCCAACTCTGCTGCTGGTTTGAAGATGGAGGTGGCTTCATGAGAAGGAATGGAGGCAGCCTCTAGGAGCAGAGAGTGACCCCTGGCTGACAGCCAGAGAAGCAACAAGGACCTCAGTCCTACAACCACAAGGAATTGAATTTTGAATTGAATGACCTTGACATGGGTTCATTTTCAAGTTTTCCAAATGAGAAGGCAGCTCAGCTGGTATCTTGATTTCAGGTTTATAGACCCTAAGCAGTGGGCTCAGCCAAGCCCACCAGATTTTCTGACCCACAGTCTGTGAGATAATAAATGGGTATTGTTTTAAGCGACAAAGTCTGTGGTAATTTGTTGGAGCAGCCACAGAAAACTAACAGGCCCTCCAATAATTATTATTAGATTGATATATATTAATTGATGTACATGAAGGTCTTGAAAATGAATAGAGACTTCATCCTAATGTGATTTCACAAAGCAATTGTACAGGAAGCAAAAAATCAGAAGATAAGGGAATAAAAGAGCATTGAGGATGGTAAATGTGGAAAAGGTAGTACCTGGGAGGAAATGTGGCCCCATAGGTACAATCTCCGCCCTGCCGTTCAGAGAACCCATTCCCTTCCGTGATCCAATTTTCCAATTTTCTGACAACATGGGCCCCATCCAGTCAATCATTTGTTTGTCCAATATGCATTTGACCAAGTGATGGAGTGCCCACCGTACCCAGACCAAGAGTGCAAGGTCACAGAAGGTTACTTTGCTATGCTGTAATTCATCACTGCCTATGCTATGGTAAGAAAAATGAGATCCAATTACCAGCAAAGAGAATGTTAAGATAGGTAAGGAAAAGGAGTCTCAGAGCCTCTGCCCAAAAGGCGAATCAAGGTTCACATAAACGCTAGTATGAAGGCAAAGAACTCGAGGCAATCAAAATTAAAATGAAGAACAGAAGGTTTATTATTTAAAATACAAGTGTAAAGCGTGATACTAGCAAACAAATCTGATTGATTCAGAACCATCTCTCTGGCTAAGCAATCAGAATATGGGGGGGGGTATCACCCGTTGGCGATTATCAGAAATGATTCTGCTATGAAAAGATCTCTTGGTCCAACGAAAGTGAAATTGACCCAGGGAAGCTATTGGGACCTGAAGGTTATCTGTTCAGAGCTAACATGTTTACTTCAAGTACAACCACTGTTTAAAAACCCAAGCAAGCAGTCAGAGGTAATTCAGATTGCAACACTCCAGGTCATGTGCATTAGCTCAAAAAAGCCAGCACCACATGGGACCTGCCATGGGAGCAACACTCATGGCAGAAAGATGTGAGTGAAAGGTTGGCTGAATATTGAAGAAGTAGCCAAGGAATGCAAGATTGCCAGACTTTTACATTCTTGTGTTCCCTTAGCCAGACAGTGAAGTTCAGTATCCTACTACATGCTGTCTGCATAATAGGAAACATTTACTACAGTGAATGATCATAAACAGAAGGCTCTTAAAACAGCTCACAGCCAATCGGACCCTTTAAATATTTACATTCTGCTGGCTGACACAGACCCAGTGTTTATTACTGTGGTTGCTCCATGCAAGGTCTAAACGAGACCTACACACAGTGAGGTTATCTGGCTTCCCTGGTCGTGCCACTGGCTATCTGGGGGTTAACAGGGCACAAGGTCAGACCTGAAGCCAAAGAATGCTCGTCTTCCTGCTGTTGGCCACCTCCTGTGTTACTTCTTATCATTATTATTTATTCAGTGCCCACATGGCCATCATTGCATACAAAGTGGAAATATTCTCTTGGCATACCTCTATGGGATATTTTCACTGTTCATCATGCCAATAAGTGGGAAAAAATAAAACCTTTTCTTTCTAACTGGTAATGGTGATGACAGCTCTCCGTATTGCCTCCAGGTTAACCTAAAATGATTGAGCTAACGATAATGACTTGACTCAGCTGGTAGGTTTACAACCACCTGAGCTGGGACTGTCTCATCCTGGCCTGCCAGGATAAATGATTTATTTTCCTTGCTGCAAACACAATTATGTTCTTGATTAATAACAAATGTTGAGACTCAGACTGTGAAGCGAGGCTAAGGCGACCGATTCTCAACCATCACATTTGTTTTTTAATCATTAAAAAAAAGGGGTTCACCAAATTCAGAGCAGAGATGGCAAACGTTTCAAGAACAAAGGGCAAGATGGGGGCTTTGCGGCAAACTCTAATATAACATCGTACATTAGGTGAAATGCAGGGCACTGACTCTCAAGTCACTTGAGAAAAGCACATTTTCTCTCTAGTGCATTAAAGCTGCATAATTCACAGCTAGCAAGCAGTTCATTTCCCTCTTAGGATGTGGCCCAAGAAAAATAATGCTTTATTTTCCTTAGCAGTTCAAAGGAGATGGTTCATGCCAGTAGGAAATCAAGTCACCTCTTTTTAAAAAGATGTTTTCTTCTTCCATTTTGCTCTTTCCTTCTATTTTCTGGATTCTGAACACCTCTCTCTTTAAAGAACTTAAGACAAAGCTCCCTAACTAGTAAAATGGAATAAAATGATGTACCAAATGTTCTCTGTGGATAAACTCTCATGATTGCATCTATGTTACTGTGATTATTTTCACGAAACACGGGGCTTAGAAACACCATATAATCCCATTGCATCCACAGCTCTCTCAGCCTCACACTCTACATCCTTGTGAAAAACAAACAAGTACTGTCTTTATGCAAATGAGGGAAACTTAATCACACAATTTGGATGTGACTTCCCCAGTCCTTCAGGAAGTTTATGAAAGATCTTGGGGCTTGATTCTAGATTTCTCTGATCTCCATGAGAGCATAAGTCTTTAAAGTCAGGAAAGCTGTCTCATTCATCTGTGCATTCTTGCCACCAGCCCCATACCTTGTGCTTTGGAGCGGTGTTTAATAAAGGTGTGTTAGATTGAATTCAACTAAGAGAGAGCTGACTGGACAACCAGTCAGGCATTCAGGTTCTGGAACATTTAAAAGCTCTAGGATGATGTGACTATTGTGGAAACATCAGCCGAATTGTAGTTAGAAGATACCCACGAAGAAACACTGCTTTAAAAATGTGTATTTGCGATATCTTGATAACACAAGGAACCAGTGACATAAATGGAAAAGCAAATTCCACCAATCAAGCAAGCTCCTTTCTCCTTCAGTTAGCCAGTTAGATGCATGTTTCGTCACACCACAAAATTCATTTTAATTCCAGTTGATCTGCATTATACCAAATCCTGTTAATCCTTATGATACTATGAACTGGGCAAATTTGAAATTATTAGGTGTATGAGGAGACCTTCAAAACTGATTAAAACTTAGAAAAATCGATTTAGGGATAAACTGCCTTTTATTTAAAAAAATCATACAATTTTATTCAGACCAACAACATTAAAAATAAGAGTCAATATTTTATAGACTCTACAATCCACACACTTTTTCGAGCTGCTTAATTATATTTAAATTCTGGACCTATTCAAAAATATAGTGAACATGAAAAACCAACACATCTTTATTTTTAAAAGATAATTCATTTTGGATGATTTCTTATTTGTATTTTCTATAAGCTGAAGTTTCTATTACTTTGAGAGGTTTTATAAAAGTAAAACAGAGAGAATTTAAATGACATAAATGCTAATCCAGCATTTGAAAGTCAAATTTCACTTTTGTAAAAAACTTAAGGCCTTACTGGGAGTGAGACAGAAGTCCAGGTAACAGCTAAAAAAGATACACTAGCTAAAGATGCCAATTAAAGTCTCCTGCTGTGAGCGGCTAGACAGAGACAGTGATTTATACATAACATTTGTAGAGTTTCCTCTTTTTGCAGTACGCGGAGCTTCTCACTGTTGTGGCCTCTCCTGTTGCGGGGCACAGGCTCTGGACGCGCAGGCTCAGTGGCCATGGCTCACGGGCCCAGATGCTCCGCAGCACGTGGGATCTTCCCAGACTGGGGCGCGAACCCGTGTCCCCTGCATCGGCGGGTGGACTCTCAACCACTGCGCCATCAGGGAAGCCCAAGTTTCCTCTTTTAAACAGAATTACCACCTTTCAGGGTAGCAGACCTCATATTGGCAGAGCATACGTATCCACACAATCGATATTCTTTCCATCTCACCACCCTTACACATGCGCTCACATACACAAACACACACTGAAAGGGCAGTCAGTGACTACCACGAAATTTCCAAACACAAAGCGCTGTCAGAATGTTTACTGAATTTTAGCTTTTCAAATAACTAGAAGTATTACCAGATTAAGTGACGACGACAGCTGATGTATTTAAGGTTTCACAGTTTAAGGCATCACATTACACTCAACGTTGATCAAATTCACTGCATAACTGCTCATCAAATTACACGAGGTGTTTCCCCCCATGAGAAAAATCTAGTTATGACACCAAATATTTGATACCAAAAAAAAGAAGTCTATCACGATCTAGAGAATGCCTGCATTCTTCAAATCAGGTGCCGTGGAACCCACCATAATTTTAGAGTCGCTGTTAAGGACATGATGCTAAGTGAAAGAAACCAGATAGGAAAGAGTACTTGCTGTGTGGTTCTATGTAAGTGTAGTTCAAAAACAGGAACACCTCAATTTTCGCTGTTGGAAATCAGGATAGCGCCCATCCTTGGGAGGTAGTGACTGGAGGTGACAAGGAGTGTGAAGGTTGTGATGGTCCATTTCTTGATCCCAGGCTGGTTGCATCAGTGCATTCACTTCGTAAAAATACACCTGACTGTACATATCCCATTTCCATGCTTTTCAGTATGTACATGCATCAATAAAACATTCCTCAGAAACAGTCACCTTTGGGTAACCAAGTATACTACCTCTCAAGTTTCCCTTTCTCCTTAAAGCGTGCACACACACGCACACACACACACACACACGCACACACACACAAAAACATCAGGATGTCCTAGCTGAGCCAAGACTAAAGAAAGTGAACACAAGTTTTGTCCTTTACACCTTGATTCTCAATTTGTCACGACCTTCAACATTGACACTGAAGATACATTCAGAAGCCAAGTCTTCACTTTGTATTTAAATTTTAAAAATATCATTGAGAATAGCTGTGCAGCCACAGAAGGCAGACTCAGGGAGGCTAGGAGCATGGCCGTGGTCTCACAGCCAAGGGGAGGGTCGGGATTTGGGTCTCAGATATTCCCAGCCTCAAAACCAGCCAGCCGTCTGCTTTGTAGCAGTTTACTTGCCAGCCTCCTGGAAGCACAGGGCAAAGTCAAGGCCTGCCCCATGGAAGAGAGCTGCAGAATTCTGAGGCCATTGGTCTAATCTCGCTCTGTGCAGAAACCCCAGAGTAGAAGCTGCTGAGGGGTCCTTTCCTTCCGGGAGGTCCGCAAGGACGGCCAAGAGCAGGAACTAAGTCCAAAAAGACAGAACTGAGCTCCTCTCACTAACAGCTTCTTGCAAACAGTTCTGGGAGTTTCTAAACGTCATCCATTCTGAAGGTTATAAAGATGCTTAATGGAACAGGTGGGTGGGTCTGTCAGCAAGGATTTTTTTTCTCTTATACATGCCTTCATTTTGAAATGTTTCTTGAGCAACTACTATATGCCAGGCCCTGAGGATACAATGCGGAAAAAGGCAATGCTCTGCCCACAAGGAATTCTCCCTAGTAAGCTGAGTACAGGAATGTAAGGAAATACGACAACAGAGTATTAGTGATGAAATAAAGACGTGGACAGAGTATATCCTCCTAGGAGAAATGACAGCCCCTGAATGATAAGAAACACTCTCTCCTTCTCAACTTTCCATCATTAGAGAAAGAAACTTGGAACCACGGAGCTGAAATGGAGCCTAAATACACATAGTGTCAGCAGTTGAATAAATAGGAATTTGACCATAGTTTTTAAAATCACGCTAAGTTCTTAATTCCAATTGTGTTCTATTATCGTAAACTACAAAAGAAAAAAAAAACAAAAAAAAACAGAGGGGCAACAAATACACTGGAGCCTTGTGCTTCCGCCCTCCTGAGTAATTACCAAAAGACAGTTCACTATTTCCCATGATTACTGCCTAAGATTTCATTCTTGTCTTTTCAGGAATTTATCTTTGTCCAAGTTCTCTTCTGTTTATATTTATAAGCCATATGGTAGCTTATAATGTTAGAACCACCAAAATAAATTCTTTTGCCTTTAGGATCGAAGAATTGTTGGCGCTGGCGACTCCCATAATTTTCCCAGGAGACTCAATCTTTCCTCTTGAAAGTTCATTTGACATCTTAATTCTAACTTCAAATTGGCATACAGAAGACAGACAGGAAAAAGAGCCTTGGTTTTCATACTTGTACGACATTCAAAAGTAAAATAAAGGAGTGAAGGAGAGAGAGAAGAGATTTCATAGTTTTTCATTCTTTTTTATTCCATCAGTAGCGATAGCTGGTCATCAATGGCTTTTCCACTGGCTTTTTGCCTGCAGCCCTTACTTAGCTGATACCAGTAAAGCTCTACATATTTAAAGATGGACCAAAAGCACTGGCTTATTTTTACACTTCGAAAGGCACTGGATAAAATGTATTTTGGTATCTCCTCTCAATCACTTAAACCCTATGGGTTAATCTCTATTAAGATTTTAGTTGTATCAACTTTGAAAAGACTGAGCTCCTTTAGAAAGAAAAGGTAATAATCAAGGCATTGGAATAACCTTGATCCCTAGACTCTGGCATTTCCCTTGAGTGAGCAATTCTTATTGTCACGCTCATTAAGTAAAAACATAAAGGCTTTCCCAACGCTTTACAGGAGGGAACTCTTCTGGCAGACTGTATTTTATGAAACCTGTAAAATGCTAGGAGGCATATTAATTAAGAACAGTAACGTTAAACATATATGGAATACATAATTAATTTCCAAATATGATGCACTTAATACTTGAAATCCTAGAGAGCCAATTCGTAGGAATCTGTCTAGGAAAGGAGCTTTCGTTTCTAAAGAAAAGCAAGATAGGTTTGAGACCACAGTGGAGATTTCTGTTTTGTCAGCTGGAAAATGTCTGTTATCAGCAACTAAAAGGTATATTTCTGTGTGGACTGCAGTAAAGCACTCCATGGTGGATAAATAGGGGCAGAAGGTAGAAAGAAATAAATGAGAGCAGGAGGTTAAAATCGAGGTTGTGGCCTGTGGTTCTCTAGGTAAGTAGAAGACGCGTTTGGTTAAAACAGTTTTGCACCCCAAATATGCAACATACGTGAGCGGCTCCTGCTATTTCCTGATCAAAGGTCATTTAATTTATCCCAGTTAAATCTGATCTCAACTGTAATTACCATGCAAAGCTTAAACTCAATCCAGACCCTTCAGTTCAAATTGCCCTAAAATAAAGACAATGACCCCAAACAATTTTCCCATGTGGCCCCCAATCAGAACCCCTGAATATCAGCCTGCTAGTAATGTATTCCTCCTTGTTATTTTATGTCTAATGAAATTAGTTAATCAACTTAGAAAGAACAGGACCTATAAAAACACATTCAAGTAAGAGAAACCAGGGATCTGTGCAACAACAGCTTAATTAAATTCATCTTAGCCAACTTTTTATTGAATACTTGAATACATTCAAGGCACTGAATCAGGCACCGATGAGAATTAGGTCCTGGCACTCTCTACCCTCTCATGACACCTGGAAGAAAGGTGCAGATCATGGCCCAGCTGCTTTGGCTGTGTCTCTCTATCTCCACCTCATGGGAGGTAGGTTGTTGTCAAGAGGCAATTATAGTGTCAGTGGCTTATAGCTTCCACCTTCCATCCTAGACCAGTGTTCTTGAACTCAACAGTGCAAGGGCCCTCCTGAATTCCACTCCTCCAACACTTGCAGTAGTTTTTAAGTACTTCAGCCCGTGTATTAAATCCTTTTCCACTTAAAACATTGGGTTGGGCTTCCCTGGTGGCACAGTGGTTGAGAGTCCGCCTGCCGATGCAGGGGACACGGGTTCGTGCCCCGGTCCAGGAGGATCCCACATGCCGCGGAGCGGCTGGGCCTGTGAGCCATGGCCGCTGAGCCTGCGCGTCCGGAGCCTGTGCTCCGCAACGGGAGAGGCCAGAACAGTGAGAGGCCACAACAGTGAGAGGCCCGCGTACCGCAAAAAAAAAAAAAAAAAA
>NW_020172738.1:3172608-3291238 GCF_003031525.2 Neophocaena asiaeorientalis asiaeorientalis | reverse complement strand
CGCCGCCCAAAAAAAAAAAAAAAAAAAAAAAAAAAAAATTGGGTTGGTCAAAAAGTTCGTTCTGGTTTTTCCATAACATGTTGTGGAAAACCCAGACAAAATTTTTGGCCAACCCAATATTTAGTGCTTTTTTCTTTTTTCCTGCAATTAATCCTAATGAGTGCCCCAGTGCTGTATTTTGGTAAACTAGTGCTGAAAGGGAACAGGCAAGAAATGGGAGAAAAGTAGGTTAATGGGTTGTCATCATTCATTCACTCATGCATGCATTCATTACATGATTCACCCATACAAAAATTTATCGAGCATGTACTACATGCCAGGCAGTGTGTTACTGCCAAATAGCTTTGACCTTTCAAGGAATCAGGGTAGTGATGGGAGTAAAAGAGAGAGCTGGTAACATCCATTAATGTCAAACCCTCTTGCTAAGGCCCTCTACTGTGTCCCCGGTTTGAAAGCTCTGATAACTGGTTGGTATGCCTTCATCTCTCTATCCTTTACCCATTCTCTCTATTATCTGCTACAGTTTCTCCTGTGTACATTTTACACAAAAGAAAGCCCTGTGCAAGACTTTCCAAAGAGCTATTTCTCTTCTACGTTGAGTTTTACTACACATCTTATAATACAAAAATAAGCATATTCCCAGTTATACACAATTAACATGATATGACTCGTTAGGGATAAAATATAGTTTTTTATTCCAGAATATAAGAATTAAATTATTTTCTAAAAACATGTGCACTAAAATCCATATACATGTTTACTAGCAAAAAGGACATGCAATTGCCTTTAAAAACAGTCAGGTGTTTAGACTGCCATGAATAAGTAAAAGAGAATCTACTCAAAGTAAGAATCACAGAAGCTCCCTGTGGTTTAAAAAAAAATAAGCTGGACTTCCCTGGCGGCGCAGTGGTTGAGAGTCCGCCTGCCGATGCAGGGGACACAGGTTTGTGCCCCGGTCCGGGAAGATCCCAGATGCCACGGAGCGGCTGGGCCCGTGAGCCATGGCCGCTGAGCCTGCGCGTCCGGAGCCTGTGCTCCGCGACGGGAGAGGCCACAACAGTGAGAGGCCTGCGTACCGCAAAAAAAAAAAAAAAAAAAAAAAAAAAAAAGCTGATGAGTTCTTACATTTTCAGGAAGTATCAACCAACTCTCCAAAATTTATCAGATAGTCACATTAGTCAGACAACCTGCACGTCAGCCTTGATATTCACCGTGACTGGCAATGGTAACCTTCTGGCTGGAATCCTTTTGGATTTTTATTGGCACGTGTGAGTGGCAAGGGTCTGCTGACTTGCTTTGTCCTTCATGAACCTGGTACAACAAACACTAAAGATGCATAATGCCCCACTGCACGTGCAGCTAAATCATATCTAGCCTCGGAAGCTCCACGCACATCCAACCTGCTTGAAGCTAATGCCAACTACCCTGGCATATACTGATCTCTTGTCGTTACGAGTGTCTACTGCTTCACAGAGAGATCGATCTGACAAGGTTACCAGTAAGTTGTTTCCTACTTGTTTCAAGGATGGGTTTACAATTCTCAAGCTCATGTCTTAATATTTATGCATTTATTTAGTGCCTAGTCATCAAAGGGTCTCCACTGCAAGCTGATAGTACAAGATGGAAAAACACAGAACCATGGCTTAAGAGATGTACAGTCTAGTAAGGAAGCCAGACAGCACAGCACAGAGGGTATCTGTCTGAAATAAGGGAAGAGTGTGAGAGAGGCTTAGACAATTCAACTAACTAACCAGCTGAAAAAGAGAAAACAAAGGGAACAGTGATGAGGTGAAACTAGTTAAAAAGAAAGCCAGCCACCGTGGGCTCAGGTGAAGAGTTGCCTTGAAGAGTCCCACATGCCTTCTCTCTGGTTCCAGAGGGAGGGTGGCACCTTGACCATGGTCCGAGCTGAGCGGCACTGTATCCAATCTCTCCTTCAACTAAATGACTAGGGGCTGAGATGGGCAAGACCCAAGGGCGCTGTCAATCAAGTAAGCGTTCGGCATCTTCTCTCTTTTCCCAGTGCTGCCTGGGGGCTCCTGAGGTCACACTTGCCTTCTGCTTATGTACCTAGAGCTCACATGGATCCCAGCAGGGCTCCTGGAGATGCCCAGAAAACCAAATCACTCAGACTCATACCTGAAAATGTCCTTGCATAAAATAAAAGTACAATTCACTGCTCATGACACCGTTTCTTAGGAATAGCTCTTTGTGTATCTTTCTGAACCTTTTTTTTTTTTCCTTGCCAAGCTCTGGGAGAGAACAGTCTCCAAATCCTGTTTAAAGTTCTTCACCATGTGTTCACTCTCTTATGACCTGACTTTTGCTCCAGTCCCAGTGCTTGGTCCCACTACAACTGTTCTCCATCAAAGTTAAGAATGATGCCCAAGTAACAGGTCTGCTTCTCATTATCAGCCCCCTTCTCACAGTTTGTGATACTCTCTCTCCTCTGGTCCTTTCTAAACCCTGTTACTCCCTCTGCTTTTCTAGTCTTTCTTTTCCCTCCTTCTACATCACTTCATTTTTGCTGTGTAACAAAAATGTAAGAAGCACCAGTGTACTGTAAAAAGCACTATTTACTTCGCATGTGTCTGCTGATTGGGGTTTAGCTAGGGGTCTGTGGGTCTGTGAAACTTGTGCATGTGTCTGTGCTCTGGCTGGGGCCTCTGCTCCAGGCTGGCTTGACTAGGGGACCTTGACTGTTTTTTGTCTTGTTTCTCCTCCTCCTTATGGGACCACTGGGCTACTCTGGTCATGGCCTTCTCATTTTTCCTTTTTATTCTTTTACAAATTCTTCTCCCATTTAGGTTGTTACATAATATTGAACAGAGTTCCCTGGGTTACACAGTAGGTCCTTGATGGTTATCCATTTTCAATATAGCAGAGTGTGTACATGTCAATCTCACACTCCCTAACTCTCCCTCCCCCCCACCGTTTCCCCCTGGTAACCGTAAGTTTGTTCTCTAAGTCTGTGAGTCTATTTCTGTTTTGTAAATAAGTTCATTTGTATCATTTCTTTCTAGATTCTGCTTATAAGCGATATCATATGATATTTCTCTTGCTCTGTCTTGACTTACTTCACTCAGTATGACAATCTCTAGGTCCATGGTCATGGCCTTCTCACGATGCTGGCAATAGTGTAGGAGAGCAAAGGGAGAGGTATGGCCTCTCGAGGCTGAGGGGCTGAACTTACAATCATCAATTCCATGTCACAGTGTTGACCTAAGCAAGTCACACAGAGGAGCCAGACTAAAAGGATCATATACTCTGTCTCTTTAGTGAGAGAAACTGTATAAAATTACATGGCAGAGGGCGTGGACATAAGGTGGTATGAAGAACCGGAGATCAAGGCTATTAACACAATCTATCCACTCCTCTCCCCAGTAATTCATATATGTGTGCACGCATTTATGTAAATGTATGTGTATATGCCCTCAACATATACAAATATTCATTCGTACACAAACACACACATACACACACACACACACACACACACACACACACACACACACATTGCAGTGAATCTCAACCCAGAGCAATTCTGCCCCCTCCATCAGGGGACAGTTGGCAATGTCTGGAGACATTTTTGGTTGTCATGACATTGGGTGGTGGTGGTCTAGTATGATACTGGTATCTAACGTGTAGAGGCCAGGGATGCTGTTAAACATCCTATAGTGCACAGGCCCTCCCAACAACGAATGATCCAGGCCAAAATGTCTCCTGTGCCGAAGTTGAGAAACCCTAGAACATGCACTCACACACACACACACACACACACACACACACACACACACACACGCAGAAAGAAATGGAGAGTGAGAGAGATTTTCCTCTAAGTCTTGCAGTGATTGTTGGCTACGCCTCCAGCCATTTGGATCACTGATCTGGAAATGGTCCCTAAATCCACATCTCTCAGAGCTGATCCAACTGCCATCTTGCCAATCCCACTATAATGGTTCCTCAAATCTATGACAGAAACAGACTCTAACTGGATTTATCTCCAAACCGAAGTCTGTGATCCTGGTTTGTTTGTTTCTGTGAGTGGTGCCTCAGCACGGCCTAAGAAAAGCACACGGGTCCAGGGTCAGTGGGTCCTAGATGCAGGTCACTGTCTATCAGTTACTAGCTGTGTGTCTATCAGCCAAGCATTCAGCCTCTCTCAGCCTTAGCTACTGCATCTATAACATTACGTTTTCCAAGGTTGGCATAAGCATTTCAAATTAATTGAAATGCATGGAATTCAGTAAATATTAGTTCCTTCTCAAACAGTAAACCTTGGGCTTATCTTTGGTCCAATTAGTTACCAAGCTTGAAAAAATTCAAGAGCTATCACTCTTGAAGTTTTCTCATCTTCCAGGCACTCACTACCTGCTCACAGGAAGCACTTGTTCTGCTTATCATTTGAGGTTGTTTAATTGCACCTGTTTCATAAGATTGTTGTAAGTATGAAATAAAATGGTGTACGTACATCCTTAGCAAAGAGCCCAGTATGGCTACTAAGTGTAAGCTGCTATTATTTTCTTTACTCACATTATTATTATTTATTGGTATTATGGGAAAAAAAGGCACCTTTTTGCTTCAAATTTTTTAAAGTACTGTTTTTCTTTAAAAAAAAATGTCAGGTCACCATTTATTACGGACCAGGTGCTATGCTGTCCACGTTATGTTACATGTATTATTTGATAAAATCCCCACCACACCCTAATGATAGTAGCATCCTACAGATGAAGGCAATAATGACTGAGGAATTAAGTCACATGCCAAATCCACACAGCTAGTGAGTCTCAGAGCTGTGATTCCCTCTCATTTCCCACTTCAAAGGACAGGAAAGCTACTCTTCTGTGTCCTTCCCTAATGCCTAAATCATGCAAATCCAGAAAGACTCTGGTTTCCCCTATTAGAGACAGAAAAATGGAAAATACTTGGAAAGATACAAATATTAATGATTTGGTATATTACCTCTATCTTAGATTTCTGCATCTCAAGGCCAAGGTGAGAGAAAAATGCTTAACACAAAGAGATGAAACCTTCAATTCTCTAATGGCAAAATTCAAAGCATCACTGAGGTATCTATGTTGTGGTAGGTAATCCTCACTCAAATTAGAGCATTTAGGGAAAATTTCCCATTTTGCTTTTTTGGACAAAGGTTATATGTCTTCCTTTTTCATTGCACAAATTTGGAGTAATTTCTGATTAACGAATTCCTTTTAAATTGCTTGCTATGCATGTTCCTTCAGAAATCCAATTACAATTCCATTATCGGGAGGCATGAATTAGAAAGTAAAGACATGCTTGCATAAAATTAACATACCAATGGTTTTTCTTGCATTGATAAGCAAATTTCTTTTCATATCAGAAACGATTCATACAAAGATGCTCATTATAGACATTAGAATCTGTCAGTACATCACACGCTGTACACCCCAATCATGCTGCACCCAACATTTGCCCAATTCAAATAGACTCATAAGTCCTTTACTGAAAAATGTTTCTTCTGGATATGGGCATAGTCATAAGAAATCTTTCAGTTGTAGCCATAAAGTTACCGCTCACCCTTAAATGTGTAATAATTATAGGATTTTTCTGATCTCTTTGGTTCTACCCAATTTGATTTCCAAGTTTTGAGGTGAAGAAGAAGACATCTTTGCATAAGTCCAATGTAAGAGAAAGTAAATTATATGAGCTTTATCTTATATATGACTTTTACAGGGGTAATTTGTAAGCACATCAAACGATGTTAGAGAAGAGTCATATAAGTAATAGAGCAATGCCTATAGGCAAAGTCTATAATTTTGTCTATAAGCAAAATGGTTTAATTGTCTATAAGCAAAGTAGCCATATTGTATTAGATTTACTCTTACAAGTTTAATCAGATACTCATTTAGAAGCTGAATCTAAGGAAATATCATGCTTTTCCTTCTTTTGCTTTGGGAAAAAAAGAAAAAACTGTGATTGATTTGAATTAGGAAAGGAAATCACAATGTTAGCATTTGCTGATATATTCCTTTATATGCTCATTTTATCAAGTAAAAGGGGATGGCACTTTTTGGACAGTGTCAGCATTAGTCTAAATAATTGGCTTTGGAGGCAATATCCCTGCTAAATGGAGTGAAGACAGTTTGGAACCTTCACTCAAAAGAAAGACTCTTCACTCAGCCATTTTCCCTTAACATATCATCAATAAAGACATCTCAGTTTCACCCACTTAAGGTCCATGTCATGGGGTAATTTCACTAAAAGTTGACCACATGACATAAAGAAGAGAGCTTGACAATTACCCATCTGACTCAGGACTGCATTATAGTTCTTGACTTAAGCTTTAGAATTATCTTTTCCACCCCGTGGTTCAACTGGAAGATAATGATGTGAGGCTCTCTGAAGAGGATCAGACGGGTAATATCAAAAGCCCTGGAGTCCTAAGTACATGAATCTTTCAGAAATTCAAGTCTGGGTTATATCTCCATGGGAGGAAAAACATCATGCATATGTTTGGTCAGAAAAGAAAATAATTTCTGAACTGTGTCTCTTAACCCCTCACTAAGGATCCCTGTAATGTGCCTTTGTACTAATAACCCCACAGTTGGATCTCAAGAAGAGGGTCCTGCTTACAAGAAGGCATTCAGATGTGTCATGAAAAATAAACAAGTCAAAAATGGAAAGCAAAGTAAGAACATATGAAACACACCATAAACCTCCAGCACTGGGAACTCAGCTGTGAAAATAGCTTGTTAAAATCACTTCATGTTTGATTAAAAAAAAACAACCTTTCTACAAAAACAGCCACGTTTGAAGTCTACCACTGCTACAAGATAAAATGTAGCCTTTAAGGAACTTCCAATATAGAAATACATGAAGTGTTTAGGAAAACAAAGTTCTGTTGACCTTATGTGTGAAACTGCACTTTTGCTGGTATACAAGTGCCTTACTGAAAACTTCAAGTTGAGGAAGTTTGACTTGGTGGGAAATCATCACAGAAGCAACAAATGTCCTCTGTCCAATGTTCTCCATCACAAATGGCAATACTGAGTTCTGAATACATTGAAGAAAGTAAGAGGAGACACAAAACAGGGTCTAGAACATTTTGACTAAAATTCCAAGCATATTAACTTGGGAAATCATTGCTAACATAGCTGTCTCACGTTGTCCTGGCAGTTATAAGGGAAATATACGTCTTTAATTAGAAGTCACTAACTTTCTTTCTTTGCCAATTATCTCCAACTAAAGCATGAGAATCACATAGTATATGAACCCTAGCTTTTCTTCCTAAAAGGATTCATTTACTTGGCACCATCAAATACAGTTCTCCCGAGAAAAGAAAATGGCATCTTAAAGAGGGAAGCATAATTAGGAATAGATTCCAACTAATTGTTATGGCTACTTAGGCTCTTTCAAGCCATTCTGTAGAAGCACGTTCTAAACACATTTTCTCCTATAAATAACATTTATAAATTCCTCTTTCTTTTCTTAATCTAACAAGCCTAAAGCTCTCCTTTCTATTCTTACTGAAGAAAATGTGCCTTGCGTTGAAACCGCGGTGGTCTGAATCTACAGAAAAGGGAAGCAATAGGAATTCCTCAGAAGATTTGCTTTCAGTAAGCAAAACCTTTGCTGTAAGTTAGATGGAACATGAGATCTATCTGGATCATTCTGAAATGCGAACTAGGAATTCTGTGAGGTCAAACTGTTGTTACACTGCCAGGGTCTCATGGGTCTCTTACCACAGAAATGAGCTTGAGGTCCAATAAAAGTGCAAAACCATCCTTCAGGGGCTGACTGAAGGATGAGTCTACATTGCATGGCACCCCGAGTGTTCCTGCTGGGGGCTGGGACCCTTATCAGTCTCAGAGGCCAACAGCTAACAATGGTCGGGTTCTGTATAAAACACGGGATTCTAACCTCACCTCAGTCCTTGAAGAATAAGGAATCTTGGAGAATTACACTTTCTTCTGGCCCACTTCTTCATTTATAAAATGAAAGCTATAGACAAGCACGCCTAAATTTCTTTCACCAACCAATGCCTCTGTGAAAAGCAAAAGCCTAAAGGAAGGAGAAAGGTCTATCATAGTTAAATACATTTGGAAAATGTTGTAAAAGGGAACCATCTCTTTAAGACAAGACTCCTCAGAGCCTTTAAATAAAGTCTATTTGTCTGATGTACTCATATCTAAACACCATTAAAACGTTCAAGTAGTTTCTACTTGCTAAAGTGGTAGGTGCCCACTAAGTGCCCCGAATTTTCTACTTCTCTCAAAAGAAACATCTTCTTTATGGTTAAAACATCTAGTAAATGCTGTTTCCTGGGGTTGGTGGAGAAGAAATTGGGATCCTAATATATCCTAAGTAAAGTTTCACATGCAAGAGTGACGTTCTCATCTCCATTCATTATCAACTCTTACAGCCACCTCCTCGATCCCATAATTCTCCCCCTTTCTGAGATCAGGTTCACCTGGCCTTTCCAAAGCTCGCTCCTCCATTCTGTTTGAAAGCAGCTCTCCTGCTCTTGGAACCAGGGTTCCTATTTAAAGCAAGTTAGGAGTTAACAGACTATTTTCTTTGGCAGCCTGGGGTAATTTGCTTGCACCTCGTTGATGCTTTTTTTTTTTCCAGTTTTCTTTCTTCCTTTACCCAACTGAATCTCCATCGTCAGTTTTTGGCTTTTTGCTCCACTGCATTTCTCTGACGCTAAAGGGACTCAGAACTTTCTCTCCTTCTGCCAGAGCAAACAGCAAGAAGACTGGTTCCTGCCCAGGGCACCGTGGCCGCACTGGGGAAGTTGGCTGATGCTGGGGAATGCTCAGGACTCAACGCTTTTCCGCATCACCTTTTAACCATGGGCACAGTTTCAGATCAGCCTTCTTCTCTCCAGCCCCCAGCCGCCCACTCCCCAAATCTTGCCCTATAAAACCAGTAAGTTAGAAGCCAGGTGAGGAATTCTTAAAATACGTGCCTATAAGAGAAGAAAATTTTAATTCAGAGAAGTAAGGGAGCAGATGAGGTTGGGGAGAGGGCGGGTAGAAACACAGAACGGGCTCCTACTTTATTCCCTACCTTCTCACACATTAGGCAGCAGATGTGGTTTATATTAACCACATTATGCGAGCAGATTTGCACCCACCGGCTTTGACACGACCATTTCGAGGCAGGAAATTCAGTACCCGAAGGCAGGGCACTAACAGCATAACTTACTGTGGGATTCCATGAATGTTGAACTAAACACGTGAAAAGAAATATATATATAAAAAATTCAGAGAAGTGAGAGAGTTCGTTTGGTTAGAAACCTGGCGTAAGCACATTAATGTAAAATTTCAATCACATTTTAGAACGGCACTCTGATTGAACGCGACTGTCCAACTGCGAGTGAAAGGTCAGCCAGAGCGGAAGTGACACGAAAAGGCACAACATTTGATCAAAGCTTAAAATTTGGGGTTCCTTTCTAGAAGCCCTGCCTCTTGGTCAAGATATCCTCTCATTGCCCAAAAGGATCAAGCTGAAAGAGTATAAAATGATAGGGGGAAAAGACTTCATTGATCTCTTCTGCATTTGAAGGTGTATAATCCCCTCCTTTCTTCTATAGAAGGTTTTCTTCTTATATTGTAAAACTAGAACATCATACTATTATAATTATTTTATGCTCCAAACTCAGTTTCAATAGGATTGTAATAGTTTACAGTAAGATCATATATGTTAACAGCTTAATAAAATGTTTATATGTGCTAGTTTACGAGTTAAAATAGGTTATTTTTTATCACATCAGACAACATTTTGTGTAAAGGGAATTAGAAAACTACAAAGGAAATGAAGCCTCCCTAATGATCCAGTGCATTTTTTCCCAAAGAATAAAAACAAGCCTTCTCACATATAACAACAATGCAACTCAGGTAAAAAAAAAAAAAAAAAAAATCACTGCCTCCTTCTGTGTGCTTCTGACACAGGCAACAATAATATTTAAAGACACACATTCACACACACACACACACACACACACACATGTGCACGCACACACACACAGCCAGATTCCTCCTCTTCCATCAGCTACTTCTATAGAATTTAGAGAAATCTCTCTCTGTGCCCACTCATAAAGAGGTAGGTCCAAGACCCTTTAACTCCCCAAGATGAGTTAGTCCACTAAAAGCCCTGGTGCTCAGATCCAATCTACCCCAGGCCTGCTTTGGCGATGGACAACTATTAAAATCAGAGGCAGAGCTGGGTCCTCTCTGCCAGGGATGATCAGCAACAAAAGGTTCCACGTTGGAAACTCTTCCCTGCACTTACCTGCTCCTTGGCAAGCCAGATGCTCAGGGAAGCCTGACATCCCAGAATAAGGTCTAGCAGCTAGACAGCCCTCTGATCCGTCAAATAGACCCACTGCACCATCCACACGTCTCAAAATGCAGCTAATCTGTTCCTATTCAACAAATCCTCACGTGGTCTGTTACGTAAGAGATAGTCTGTGTTTTATACAATCCAAGCAGTTGGTGAAGTTGATTAACAAGGGTTTCCTCCCCATGCAGAAACCTGGGGAGGATGGAAAAGGGATCTCGGCCCTGGTGGGAACACAGGATACTGGACATGGGGTGAAAAAGCATGAATACCTAGTGTCCGATCGGGGTGACAAATATAAACAGAGTTTCTACTTCTAAAAGGGTTCTCACGCTCCCCTGTAAGAAACGTGAAAAACAACTTTGCCGTCACCCAGGGAATGCAAAAGCCAACGCAGGTGCAGGTGCAGGTGCAGAAGCTAGCTGCATAGGACACAGCCCTGCCCTAGGTGATCAACAATCATGATTCAGTAATTACTAACAGCTAGTCTATCAGCTTTAACTATGGCCTAAATGCAATGCAAAATTTTTGTGTGCATTATCTCATTTAAAACCACAATGATTCTATGGGGGCAGTCCTATTATCATGTCCAACTGATAATTCAAGGAAGAGAGGCATAGGGAAGATAGAGTTTGCCCAAGGTCACAAAGATGGTGATATGAAGCGAGAAATCCCAGACTTTCTGCTATTAGACACTGGACTCTCTACCAGCAGCTTCAGATGCCCCCTCTTAGCTCAAACTGTTCGTCTAAGACCACAAGCAAAGGGGTTTGCAGAGCCAGTGGCAGGCAGGATAAAGGCCTCCCAAAGACGTCCACAGCTTATTCTCGGGAACCTTTAATTCCATATGTTAACTCTCCTCTACCATGTAGTGTAACGTATTCACAGGTCCTGGATTCACAGGTTGCTAATCATCTGACTTTAAAAGAGGAAGATTATCCTGGATTATCCAGGTGAGCCCAATGTCATCATAAGGGTCCTTTTACATGGAACAGGAAGACAGAAGCACATCAGAGTGAAGCACCATGGGAAAGACTTGATCAGCCATTGCTGGCCTGAAAGATGGAGGAAGGGACACACACAAAGGCATGCAGGCAGCCTCTAGAAACTGGAGAAGACAAGGAAATGGGTTCTCTCCTGGATCCTCCAGAAAGGGATGTAGCCATGCTGACACCTTGACTTTAGCTGAGTACCATTCCAGCCCTACAGAACTGTACTAGAATAAATGTGTTATTTTAATTGGTTACGTTTGTGGCAGCAATAGGAAACTAATAGAGAGCCCAAGACTCAGTCATCAGGGTTTTGAAACAAGAAGCTGATCAAGAGAAAGAACCATGTGGGCCTCCAAGTAAGGAGGAAGGTGAGACATAAGCAGAGATGGTTCCTCCCAGAACTAGTTCAGAGCTCTCACCTTATCCTCAGAGCAGAGAAACGAAGGTGAGATGAGAAGCTGCTCTGCATCGTCTCTCGTGCTTGACCATGGGCAGGCAGGGAGATGTGTGTCGTTCTCTTCACAGACTGAGGGCTCAGTCATTTTCATCAAATCCCTGTTATCTTAATAGACTCGACAGGAGAAGAACCCTCTCGGTACTGTTATACATAGCATCTGTCCAGGGAGCCTTTTACCTGACAACGAGAGTCAAGACTGATGCTCAGAGTGGGCAAAACCAGGTACAGAGCACTCTGGGAGGATTCAGGCCAGCAAAACTGATTTCCATTTGCCATGCAGTCTGGAACACAGGACAGCTTCCGGGCAACCTTCAATAAGGGACTGACGGAAACGCCATCTCTTGGGGACTGGATGCTTTAGTTCCTTGCAGTTGTAGCAGAGATGTTATCCAGTCTCTTGGCACCAAGGAAACCAACGAAGAGGAAGGTTACCTCCGTGGTCAAACAGCAGGTCTGACAGGCAGGGAGGATAAACCTTATTCATCAGATACATTAACAGAGTTTAACCTCTTTAGGGCTAAGAGTTTTTCCTTTCATCATGAAAGGATGCAGGGGTACATGCTGCAGAGATGGTAGATTTCTATCCAAAAAAAAAAAAAAAATCTAGGTGTGGGAGAGACTCTGGTGCCTAGCAACATAAGGGTCCCCTCTTGGACCTGAGTACTCTGCTAGAGGACTGTCACCAGCCCCCTGCAGCAAGGTGTGGTCATGGTGCTGATGTAGGTCATCTTTAGGAGGATGCACAGGGTCTCTCTTCCTCTGTCTGTCAACCAGATACAAAGGATCCAGGGAAGGAAGCCAAGGACTCTGGGTGTGGTGAGCACAGTGACCAGATGGCAAGAGCTGAGATCCCAGACCCTGGAGAAGAGCCCCTCGTAGACAATCCATATTGGACTTTTTGCTGACACAAGAAACAAAGGCTCATTGTGTTAAACTACCTGGGTTTCAAGGCCACTGGTTACGAAAGCTGTCCGGACTAATATGCTGGATTTCACAAACCAAGGAACTCTTCCCAGACTGATGATTCCGCAATTGCTAAAAACGTTGCCCACCCGTGCGTCACAACAGCGAGATGCTCTCCTGTATCAGACTGCTATTTCTTATGAGGCTTGTTACCTCCCTGTTCAAGAAATTCTACCTTAACTGGCTTATTTCTCTTTTCTACAAGACTCTGAATTCCTTGAGCAGCTGTCTAATTTATCCTTCCACTTCCTCTGCTGAAGCAATGTTACCAAATGAGTGGGACTCAGTCTGTATGAACGAATGAATGAATTCGCATCTTCTGCCACTGTCACTCACGTATTTGGCTCAGCTTACGTTACAGACAACCTTTCAACTAAACTTCCTCTGAATGGCCTCTGCATATACTGCTGTGGGACAGCTTTAATTAACCTGACGAAACAGCACTGCAAATGTAAATGTTTCCAAGAAATGTTTAACCTGAGCAGCATATGCTCACAATACAGCTAAGAACAGACTAAGAATTGACTTCATGGTAGGAAGCATAGAGTGTTATGAAGCTGTGAGTAGCCAACTATATGTTTTATGTGATTTTTAAAAATACATTAGACTCAAATTAGTCTGAACTCATACAGCAATTATTGACTGTATCACTCATCAGGAGTTAATCATGAACTGTCTTATGGCATCTCCCCTGTTGCTTTGAACTCAGGAAATTGTTAAGTATCACAGTGAACTTCCAACTTACACAAACCCAATATAGGCAGTGCTCACTCAGAAATGCCCTGCTGAAATTCTTAGGTTTTTATCTTGTCTCTGTTGCTTCCTAGATATGGAACCTGGGAGAAGTGACTTACCCATAAAATCGGAATAATATCCGTGCTTAACTCATAGGGGTGGGATGAAATGAGATAACCCACATGAAGCATTTCGCATCCCACCTAGCTAAGGAAGCCATCCACCAAAGCCAGCTGTAAATATCATGGGTGCAAGGTTTTAGGTGGGTCCCCAACCCTCCATAAACCTGAATTTCTTCACCTAGGAAAACAAAAAGAGGCACAGACACAAATGTCTCTGGCACCACAGAACCACGTGCACTGCTCTGACAAAGTTCCCAAACAGTAAACAGAACTTGTGGTAAACCAGTCATGGAGTCACCAGGACCCACAGGATGGTTATGTCCTGGGTGAATTTTTTTTTTTTTAATGGTCAACAAGCTTTGAAATAAATTTGTGCAAGAAAGCCCACAATGTTGTAACATGCGATTGTTTCATTTATCTCAGTTTTAGAATAATAGGAAGCAATCTGCATAAGCCACGGAGATGGGGGCACTTCCTTTAGCCTGGACTCCAATCTGATCTGGGCACACTTCACTCAAACAGCTTCCCGCACTCCCAAGGGGAGATTCAATCAGCAACAAAGGGCTTCCTCCCGGCTGTTAAAAGCTGAATAACCAATTCAACCATGCTAAACCCAATCTCTCCCCTCAGGACAGAAGGAAACGGTCCATTTGGTAGATTAGAACAAATCTCTTGAGATATCATCTGTGGAAAGGGAAAAAAGGGTTCCTGTGTCAGGGTGTGAGAGAGGAGGGCCCAGGAGCGTGGGCTCTGGGACGTGTGCGCTCGCCAGCTATTGTAATTGTTCAAATGTCGCTAGTGACTTAAACTGCTACAAGGATTGCTGGTTCCCTGAGTCACCCAGAACCACACGCATGTCCAGGGCCCAGCAGAATGCCTGGGAGGGAGGCCAGAGCCTGAGCTACATACTTTATGTCCATCATTTATATCAGTCCTTACAAAAGCCCAGCTGCGTACATTCTAAGAAAAAAAAAAAAAAAAAAAGCCCAGACTTGTATGTATCAATCATCCCATTTACAGATAAGGAAACCAAGACCCAGACCAAGAAACAGATGGAGGGCTTCCCCGGTGGCGCAGTGGTTGAGAGTCCGCCTGCCGATTCGCAAAAAAAAAAAAAAAAAAAAAGAAACAGATGGAGTGGCACTTGCCTCTAGTGAACACTACTTCTAAAAACATGCTTTTCCCATTATCCATACAGCCTGGCACCAGGACAGTGCTTAGTAAACGTCATCTTCAGAAAAAAAAAGAAAAAGGCAGGAGTCAGTGGAATCAAAGGAAAGACTGCCTAGGTTCTTGGCATATCTTCAGAAGGTGATTCCATTGAGGACTGCGTTCCCTCCCTATTTTGACATAATTATTAATAACGAAAAGCTCTTCCCTCCTTGTGGCATTTTATATTTTACAACACATTTCATCGTCAGCACCATATTCAATTCTTATCAATAACGTTGCTAAGTTGTTACAGCCAATAGCATCATCTATTTTGTGGGGACGGGAAAGTGATTTTCCTCAGACACTAGTCTGATTCTTGGTATGCACATTAGAATCAGCTGGGAGCTCTGCACACACACTCAGACCAGGGCTGTACCTCAGACCAAGTGGATCAGAATCATTAGTGCTGGTGGCCAGAGATAGGTAAAGTAATACATGACATGAATAATTTTGATCACATGTTTAAATAAAAAATATTTTGAATATACTGGGTTAAATAAAATTTATTATTAAAATTATTTTCACCTGTCTATTTTCACTTTTTAATGAGTCTATCAGAATTTAAAATTACCAGTGTGGTTCATATTATATTCCTATTGGATGGAGCTGCTTTAGGGCAAGTCTGTGCTTACCACCTCACATGCATTTTCTTATTTCACCATCCCATCCACTCTATAACCTGGAGACTCCAAATAACCCCATTTGAAGGATAAAATAACTGAGGCACAGAGGGTGGAAGTACTTTGCCCCAAACCACAGAGTTGGCGAGAGGTGGAGCCCAGATGTGCTCCAGGCAGATAGAGCCCAGTTTACTCTAAAGCAGGACACTATACAATGCATGCTCTCTTTTTCAGGCGATGGAATCTGTGTAGATTGGATAAGTAAGGAAGAACCTAAAGAAATAAGCTGTTGTCCATTATTTTGCTGAAGGATCTACTACCTACACATAAATTCAAGTTCACGTGTTAGGACCAAAATAATTCGAAAATCCAACATAGAATTTTTTTTTGGCGATGGAATATTCCAATAGCAGTAATCCGGCACAAGATACATATTCTCATCTTGAAAAGCAGACGTTTCGAATCATCTGATTCTGGTTTAGCTCTCATTGTCCAACAGTAAAGAGACTGCATATTCCTTTCCGTGCTCACAATTAGAATCTTGGAGTCCTATCTACGCAATGATATTGATTTCTAGGAAAATCTGATTTTAACTGATTCTAGATCCTGAAATGAAGCCTAAAAGAAAACAGCTAAATCCTGAGGGATGGCTCAGGGCCAACTGAGGTTCAGTATATTAAGACACGGTGAAGCATCCTAGAAGGCACTAAACACCTTGCCCTCCATGTATCTGCTGCTTGTTAACTCATTTATTAACTAGCCATTGTTTTGAAAGATGAGGACAAATTCCCTCCTCTCTAGTGCCAAACAGGTGAACAATGTATTTACATCTTCAGGAGACTTTAGAGGAATGGTACAATTAAGAGGTTTTTACTTCCATCATCTTGTTCCCTGTACCTAATTGGCCAGGGAGGCAGGTGGTGAAATATGAAACTTACTTTATGCAAGGAGAATAATACATCATGCTTTGTGCAATCAGACAGCAACTGAAAAGCTGTGTAGACAGTGAATTTTTTATCAATTGAATGATCTCTTCCAACTGCCTTAGAAATACTTTACATTCACATCAATCAGCATTGGCTTCTAAATCTTATTATTATCTAAGTAATTAATGAATGACAAATAAAAACTTACAGGCACTAATAACCCATATTCTTGAAAAATGCCTTCATGCTTTCTGGCATGAGATGGCATAAAAATAACTGAGCAGATCAGTAGACTGCTGTCTGGACAGCTAGGTAGCTCGATCAGTGGGTAGGAAAAAGAGGAAGAAATAAATAAATAGAGGCCATTATCTGAAAGAAAGCTTACAAATGAAGGAATCCATCTGTAATAGCATTAAATGACAGGTATCTCATAGTTGCAAAGATGAAATGAAAACTTTAAAAAAGTTCTTTGCGCAGGCTCTGCCACATATAAAAAGCTAATACCTGTTCGTTACTGTTTCTTTAATTATCATTACAGTTACTTGGAGGGATGGAACAATGGCGTTGGCATCTTCCCACCCCCCCCTCCTCCAATACACGGAGGAGGGGGTTGGGAGGATGCACCTCCCACTCTGCTCTGCACAGAATAGGGTGTTTGCATGTGTTATTCTCCCGCACCAGCCTTCACATCCTGATTCCTCAATGGATTCAGGGCACAGTGGATCAAACAGTATCTCCCCAAAAGATATGTCCAAATCCCAACCCCCAACATCTGTGAATGTGATCTTATTTGGAAATGTACTTCCAACTAAGATATATGAATGTAGTAATGATCTAAGGACATCCTGGATTCAGGGTGTACCCTAAATCCAATGACTGGTGTCCTCATAAGAGACACACAGGGAGTAAGGCCATGTGAAGATGGAAGCAGAGGCCGCAGTGATGCAGCCAGAAGCCAAGGAATTCCAAGAGCCACCAGAAGTTCAAAGAGGCAAAGAAGTATCGTCCCCTGAAGGCTTCACAGGGAGCATGGCCTCATGGCTCTACCAACACCTTGACTTCGACTTCTGGCTTCCGGAACTCTGAGAGAATAAACTTCTGTTGTTTGGAGCCACCAAGTGTATGGTACTTTGTTACGGTGGCCCTAGGAAACTAATACACAGGGGTTTTCCGGGACAAATGGGAAAGGTTTCCTAATATCTGGATACAAGGATATT
Organism: Neophocaena asiaeorientalis asiaeorientalis; assembly: GCF_003031525.2. NCBI lineage: Eukaryota > Metazoa > Chordata > Mammalia > Artiodactyla > Phocoenidae > Neophocaena > Neophocaena asiaeorientalis. The sequence goes on along the minus strand of NW_020172738.1, from coordinate 3,273,671 downwards.
CTCCTACAAGAATATTCTATTCCTCACCCAACGGAAATGGGAGCCAATAAATTGATTTCGGGAATGCCACAAAATGAACAGCTAAGTCTTAGTAAAATTTTACTAGAGAGAATGGTGAGATGTGCCTCCTTTCACTCTAAACCCGAGCACCAGGAAAAAGGGCTGAAGGTCATCAGGATGCTGGATGTCTTGTTTCTGTGCCGTGAGCTTGCTTGCCTAGACTCCAAAATGTCCTGCGCAAGCCCAGAAAGACAACAATATGAGGTCTGTTCAGGTTGCTTATAATCAGATCATCTGTGGCGCTTTTTTACTGGAGCATTTTGAAACAGAAGGAAACAATTTTGCTTTAAAAGTCTCACCAGATGAAAATGCTGAGACACCATCTGAATGCTACTGCCTCGTGCTCTAAATGTGGTCCACGGACTGGCAGCACGGACGTCCCTTAAGAGCTTGTCACAAATGCACAACAGCAGGACCCTTGCCAGATCTACTGAGTCAGAACCTGCATTCTTAATTAAGAGCCCCAGGTGTTCGGCTGGCACGTGAAAATTTGAGATACCCTACAGCGGAGTATTTAGTTGACAGCTTTTTCAACAACCATGAAATTATGCCATCTTAAAACAAAAATGGCCAGAAACTCGTGGAACATGCACACCCACTCACACATGCTTTACCCTTCTCAGCTCTTTTGACTTTGGCAAGAGAACAGTACACAGCCTTGAAATTTAAAAAAAAAAAAAAAGGAAAAGAAAGAAAAAAATGAAAAAGAATATTTTATGTGTTTCACTGTATTTACTGAATGTAACGTTTTCTAGCTGGGTTAGACTCCTAAGAAAGAGTTAGACCCAGAAATCCAAGGGATCAGAAGCAGCGCGTTTTTTAATTATCTTTTCGTTGTGTGGCTTTGATCTATTATTAACTCAGTTTATTAGAAGAAGTCAATGCTCCCATGACAGCTCAGCTGGTGACCACCCTCTGAAGCCACCACTTATGAGCACGCTGCACTGGGTGACAGATGACTCTAAGTCATTGGTAACAAGTGATGACCTCACCCTGCGCAAAGCGAGGAGAGAGAGACGTGGTCGATTTCAGCATGGAGAGGCAAATGCTAACATAGATGGGGGTGGGTGCCCCCAGGTACAAAAGGGCCCACCTGGGGTGACCAGGGAACAGTTGCTGGAGGAAGCAGTGTCTACACAGAGTCACAAAGAATGAGTCGGAGGAGTCTTGGCAAAGAAGGTAGGGAATGGCAGTCTGGGGGAGGGAACAGCATAAACAAAGGCACAGAGGCATGAAGGAATCTGGGTCTGGTAACCAGGGAGCACAAAGTAGGAGTCAGAGGGTGATGGAAGGGGCATGATGAAGCTGGAGGGGGCATTTAGGGGCAAGGCCATGGAGAGAGCTGTGTGGTCCATGCTTAAGAGCAAGGGCATTTTTGTATGAGTGATGGTCAGTCCATCTTCCTGCTACTGGTGGTAGGAAATCAAAAGCCTGAACTCTTCCTTTCTGGAGAATCCGCAAATCAGACTTAATAATGGAGTAATGAAACTGTAAGTATCCTTACTACAATACAGTATTAGAAAAAAATGGGACACTTCTAAAAGGAACACTTTTATCAATTAAACTTTATGTTGAGTAAAGTATATAGGAAATGCTTAGGGCATATCCCATGGTTAATTCAGCGTACTTAATAATAATGATAATAATTCGGTGTAATAAAATATTATGAGAAGAGGCTAATACCAAGACTTGTAGGTCTTGCTGATTCAACAGGGATAAATGCAGACAAGGGAGTTCAGTCCTTAAAATCATTTTCTGCTGAAAAATCATCATGAAAGTCATTGTGGTGATTTGGCAGCCAGATCACCTATTTGAGGAGATCCTTTGAGGCTTCTTTAACGGAAGGCACTGGACGCCTTTGGGGGCACATACAAGCTTCTCCAGGCTGCAGAAACCTCTGAGTTCTAATACAGTCTGTACTTGTGTCTGCATAGCAAGAAGTCAGAAAAATAACATGGAAGCGTCCAGGTAATTAGGGAGGTAGAAAAGCCGGTGTGTCAGCCACACACTAGTTGGCATATTAATGTACTGGAGGCCGTGGTGCTGAATCCCACGTGGCCCAGTCCGTAGACACAAACTGCATCATTACCTCCCCACCAGTGATCCTACAAATGCGTATTTCCCATCCCGGGAGGCATCGGGCAAGAGACGATGGGTGACTTAGGACCTTCATCAGTATCACCCCCAAAATCACCACTGAAGGTGAGTTACGGAGGCTGGGTGAGTGGCATAATCTTCATAAAAAGGAAAGTGAAGTGTGATCTATTTTTATGATTATTTGACGTAATCCTATTTTATATGTTTAATTAGAGCACATGCATCCAAAGAACACAGATGCAGTACCTGGAATCTACTACACCATGGCAAGGCTTGGTGTCCTGGGAGTTTGGAGGAAAAGCAGTCCAACCGATCTGTATCTGGTGAGTAAACAGCAGCTGCGTAGATGGTCTGGCCAGGACTGCAGTGCATCGGGGAAAGCAGATTCAGTCATTGCAGCTGCCCTATGTTATAAACCCATTTTTTTTTCTTTAAAAACCCAAGCTGTTTAAAGTACTCTACCTCATCATACAAAACATATTAACAAGGACTCCAGTTAGTTGCTCTATACCTGGAGGAGACGCTCCACCTGTTCATGTTCCTTGGAAGGATCTGGGGGAACGTCTGCCTCCTCTGCTGGGCAGGTGCCTGGATTTCACCCTGCAAGACATGCTCAGACCCCGGTGCCTTTGGAACACAGCAACACTCTTAGGTCGATTTTAAAGGCTCTATGATAGAAGCAGCAAGATCCTTTGGTTTTATGTGCTCTGTATCCTTGTTCCTTGTCTTCTGGCACATGCCAGGGATGCCCTGGCACCTTCCTGGACATGGGGGTGGATCGGGACTCAGCTGGGCTGGAGATCCAGGAGGCAGAGCTGGGTGTGGGAGTGACAATGACCCACCCACTGCTGGGAAAGACGAGCCGCCAGGGGCCAAACTTGGGAGAGGTTAGGACAAACATAAGAGTCCCACCTGACCAGAAGAGTCTGTGCTGGGGAAAGGCAAGGTTAAGTGAGGGAGGAGTAGGGAGGAGGGGTTCCCTGAGAAAATGGGAGGCAGAGCCAAGGAGCAATTCCTCGGCTACAACAGCGGGGAGGGCATTCTCATGGGGCAGAGACAGGTAGGGACAGTTTTGCCATTAGAGCAGAAAAAGCTATATAGAACTGAAATTAAAACGTTGCAAAACTTGGGGCTTCCCTGGTGGCGCAGTGGTTGAGAGCCCGCCCGCCGATGCAGGGGACACGGGTTCGTGCCCCGGTCCGGGAAGATCCCACATGCGGCGGAGCGCCTGGGCCCGTGAGCCATGGCTGCCAAGCCTGCGCGTCTGGAGCCTGTGCTCCGCAACGGGAGAGGCCACAACAGTGAGAGGCCCGCGTACCGCAAAAAAAAAAAAAAAAAAAAGTTGTCAAACTTTTTTTAAAAATCAGAGATGACAGCTGAAAGAAAACCATTAACTGTATGGGATAAATAAGGAAACCTACATCTCAATGAATATGACTATATTATTTATAAGTATTATAAACAATTAAACATAAGGTAGACAAAAAAGGCAACTGATCATTTCTATATGGATTGAACTTTCAACTCAAAAAATGTCATAACTATTGTATCTTATTTACATTCCCATGGAATCTAAAAAACAAACAAACAAAACCCTTAAATACTCCCTAGCCTATCACATTTTGGGAACGGTCTAGTCCTTGCTGGGGTGTGAGGAGTAATACCAGCGGGGAAGTGAGGATGGGTGGTCAGTACGATGGGCCTGCTCTTACTCTCTGCATCCCCTCCATCATCCTCCCTGCCCAGACTCACCTGGACAGTCAAGAAGGAGCCTGAGGCGGTGAGGAAAGATGGCAGAATAGCAGATGCTAGCAGCAGGGGAGGAGTCACCCCTCCAGATATTGGCACAGAAGGGCTTCAAGTGGAGAAAAAATTTCAAATAAAAGTACTGAGGCATCTCCCATGGATCGCCATTACAGAACTGGCATCCACTTAAACTGGAATTTTTATTGTCTCAGAAGTTAAATCATAATAAGATACAGTGATAGAGCGATATTTTCTGACCCAGAAAGTCTTCAGTTAAAGTGTTGTATATTTATTTGAAATCCACCTTTTAAAAAGCATAAAAAGGATGGAGGAAAGATATGGGATAAGGGCAGAGAAATTCAAACAGGGCCACTTTTCACTCCCTGTATCCCAGCTTAAGTGAAAGAAAATGAATTCCTTTTCTGATCCTTTTTTCTGCACAGATTGAATACTCCATGTCGAGGAAACAACAGAAACACTATTCCAAAATGAGACAGAGGATTAAAAATTTTAATGGACTTATTTTAAGTCCTTTAAGCCTTTTAATATGGAATCTACTGATTGAGAAGTAAAACAGATTTAAAACAGCCTGTCCAAGGACAGCAGTGAGCCTGAAGTCCCGATTATGTGATAACTTAAATGACATCAAAATAAGAATGAAAGTCATTTGAAATAACTTGGAAATGATCTTTCTAAAAATTGTCTCGAAATGTCAGAGACAAAATTCTAGTGACCTTAGCAAGAAAAGAGAAAAGCTGGCCCAAAGCTTCAAAGATGAATATCACGCTCGAGTTGCTGTGATTGAGGGAGAAGATTATAGTTTGAAGGTCCTAAAATCTTTAGAGCTGTATGACAGCGAATCGCACAATGCTCCAACCACTGTATGGCATGTGCTAACCGATTCACGAATGTCCACTAGCCCTGTTAATAGCGTCTCGTCTATCATTTCAATGCTAAAACTATTTCATCCATACTATGCTCTCAGCTCACACTGGCCCACATACACTTCAAAAAAAAAAAAAAAAAAAACCCCCCCCCCAAAAAAAAAAAAAAAAAAAAAAAAAAAAAATCTCACCCTCGAAAGGCAGAGAATAACGAAAAGGCTTTGAGACTATCAGATATTTTCCTAGGCTCTCTGACAACAAGAAAATGCTTCTGATGAGTAACTTAAACTTCCCCAGCAATATACCCAGCAGCATCAATGCACTTCACGTCTAGAAACACTTGTCTTAAATACAAGGGGTGAAGTGTTTCTAACATGTTTTTAGAAAAATGAGCCATTCTGTCTATCTCTGAAAGCCTCACACCTGCAGGGGAGCAAGTCAACTAAAAAACAAATCAGCTCACAGATGCCACCGCTGCCCATGAAACGCCCCTTCCCAGAATGGGTTGATTCAGCCTCATAACATGAACAATGTTTCACTTTATCTGTGGTCTTGGAAGATTCTGTCTCCATACCAAGGATCTCTGCCACACGAAAATCCAATATTGTATGCTAATATCATGCCGGCCCACCCTGCCTATTTTAGACTTGCCAGCCTCCACAATTATGTCAGCCAATTCCTTTAAGTAAATTTCTCTCTCTTCTCCGGAGAACTGTACATGTTACAAACTTGAATTTATAATCTAGATCTTTGTTTCTCGCTCCTTAAGGATGCTTTTGAGAGGTGCAGCCGTCTTTTCACTGCTCATTTTCTCTTGCTCTGCCTCCCTCCGTAGTGTACCTGGACCACTGCAATAGCATCTTTTTCAGTTCCCCTGCCTCCAGACCTGCTCTCCACTCTAACCCCTGCCACAGATGACCTCCCATGATACATAAATTACCTACTAAGCAACTGCTTGAAATTCTTCAATAGCTCCTTAACTTGGCCTGCAGGTCCTTCATAATCTGTCCTCTCTACGTTGACATTCTCCTCCATTCCACCAAATGCAACTTCATGTTAAACGTGGCAAACGACCCCTTCCTCTGAGTCTTTACTCTTCATGTTGACTACTCAAGGTGACTCAGCTCACGTTATTATATCCTCTGTGAATCCTTCCTTATACCAGTCCACATTCCTCCTCTGAGTTCCTAAAATACATCTTTGTAATAGAAATTATTTCCTTATTTTGTAATTATTTGTATTGACTTATTGAAATGTGAAGTACCTGAAATCAGAACCTGTGTCTTAAGAATCTCTAAGAATTTGCACAATGTATTTTCCATTAATTTTTGTTGCAGCTATAAATACCAAGTCTCCTGACTCTCAGTCAATAATAGACCTAATTTAACTGGAAAGGTAAAATTTAGTTATTTCCTTCCTTTATTTATTTTTCACATGTTATTACTGAGAGATTAAAAAAATCAGAGTTTAGATTTGCACTCATATTAATTCTTTGAAAGAATGATAGATATCTGGGATTTATATCCAACTGAGAATCCAGTTTCTTGTTTTACGCTGCTCTTTTATGCAAAGAACTCAAACAATCAACCATAACAAGCAGCTACACGTTCATTCAGCTGTTCATTCACACTGTTCATTCAGTTCATGCAGTTCTTAAGAATGACGTTCTATAAAACCAACCCCAAATTTGAGCATTTTCAAAAATTTACTGTAAGCTATACTTTTCAAAGTAGAATTTAAGGAGAGGAAATACATAATATGAATTCTTCAAGCAGTATTGTTTCCTAATCTGTGTTTAAAAAATATTTCACCGAAATCTTTTTATGAATTTTAATGTTTTTATATAGCACGTTATTAGTTATCGATTTTATACATATTAGTGTATATATGTCAATCCCAACCTCCCAATTCATCCCACCACCACCCCGCTTACCTCCCTTGGTGTCCATATGTTTGTTCTCTACATCTGTGTCTCTATTTCTGCCCTGCAAACCGGTTCATCTATACCATTTTTCTAGATTCCACATATATGAGTTAATATACGATATTTGTTTTTCTCTTCCTAACTTACTTCACTCTGTATGGCAGTCCCTAGGTCCATCCACGTCTCTACAAATGACCCAGTTTCGTTCCTTTCTATGGCTGAGTAATATTCCATTGTACATATGTACAATGTAAATTTTCTTTATCCATTTGTCTGTTGATGGACATTTAGGTTGCTTCCATAACCTGGCTATTGTAAATAGTGCTGCAATGAACATTGGGGTGCATGTGTGTTTTTCAATTATGGTTTTCCCTGGGTATATGCCCAGTAGTGGGATTGATGGGCTATATGGTAATTCTATTTTTAGTTTTTTAAGGAAACTCCATACTGTTCTCCATAGTGGCTGTATCAATTTACATTCCCACAAATAGTGAAAGAGGGATCCCTTTTCTCCACACCCTCTCCAGCATTTGTTGTTTGTAGATTTTCTGATGATTCCCATTCTAACTGGTGTCAGGTGACACCTCATTGCAGTTTTGATTTGCATTTCTCTAATAATTAGTGATGTTGAGCAGCTTTTCATGTGCTTCTTGGCCATCTGTATGTCTTCTTTGGAGAAATGTCTATTTAGATCTTCTGCCCATTTTTGGATTGGGCTGTTTGTTTTTTTAATATTGAGCTGCATGAGCTGTTTATATATTTTGGAGATTAATCCTTTCCCTGTTGATAAGTTTGCAAATATTTTTTTTTTAATTTTTATTTATTTATTTATGGCTGTGTTGGCTCTTCGTTTCTGTGCGAGGCTTTCTCCAGTTGCGGCAAGTGGGGGCCACTCCTCATCGCGGTGCGCGGGCCTCTCACTATCGCGGCCTCTCTTGTTGCGGAGCACAGGCTCCAGACGCGCAGGTTCAGTAATTATGGCTCACGGGGCTAGTTGCTCCACGGTATGTGGGATCTTCCCAGACCAGGGCTCGAACCCGTGTCCCCTGCATTGGCAGGCAGATTCTCAACCACTGCGCCACCAGGGAAGCCCAAGTTTGCAAATATTTTCTCCCATTCTGAGGGTTGTCTTTTCATCTGTTTATAGTTTCCTATGCTGTACAAAAGCTTTTAAATTTCATTAGGTCCCATTTGTTTATTTTTGTTTTTCTTTCCTTTACTCTAGGAAGTGGGTCAAAAAAGATCTTGCTGTGATTTATGTCAAAGAACATTCTTCCTATGTTTTCCTCTAAGTGTTTTATAGTATCCACTCTTACATTTAGGTCTTTAATCTATTTTGAGTTTATTTTTGTGTATGGTGTTAGGGAGTGCTCTAATTTCACTCTTTTACATATAGCTGTCCAGTTTTCCCAGCACCACTTATTGAAGAGACTGTCTTTTCTCTGGGCTTTCTATCCTGTTCCATTGATCTATATTTCTGTTTTTGTGCCAGAACCATACTGTCTTGATTACTGTAGCTTTGTAGTATAGTCAGTCAGGGAGTCTGATTCCTCCAGCTCCATTTTTTTTCCCTCAAGATTGCTCTGGTTATTCGGGGTCTTTTGTGTCTCCATACAAATTTTAAGATTTAATGTTCTAGTTCTGTAAAAAAATGTTATTGGTAATTTGATAGGGGTTGCATTGAATCTGTAGATTGCTTTGAGTAGTATAGTCATTTTCACAATATTGATTCTTCCAATCCAAGAACATGGTATATCTCTCTATCTGTTTGTGTCATCTTTGATTTCTTTCATCAGTGTCTTATAGTTTTCTGAGTACATGTCTTTTACCTCCTTAGGTAGGTGTATTCCTAGGTATTTTATTCTTTTTGTTGCAATGGTGAATGGGATTGTTTCCTTAATTTCTCTTTCTGATCTTTCATTGTAAATGTATAGGAATGCAAGAGATTTCTGTGCATTAATTTTGCATCCTGCAAATTTACCAAATTCATTGATTAGCTCTAGTAGTTTTCTGATGGAATCGTTAGGATTACCTGTGTATAGCATCATGTCATCTACAAACAGTGACAGTTTTACTTCTTCTTTTCCAATTTGTATTCCTTTCATTTCTTTGTCTTCTCTGATTGCCGTGGCTAGGACTTCCAAAACTATGTTGAATAATAGTGGTGAGAGTGGACATTCTTGTCTTTTTCCTGATCTTAGAGGAAATGCTTTCAGTTTTTCACCATAGAGAGTGATGTTTGCTGTGGGTTTGACGTATATGCCCTTTATTATGTTGAGATAGGTTCCCTCTATGCCCACTTTTTGGAGTGTTTTTTATCATAAATGGGCGTTGAATTTTGTCAGAAGCTTTTTCTGCATCTATTGAGATGACCCTATGGTTTTTATTTTTCAATTTGTTAATATGGTGTATCACATTGATTGATTTGCGTATATTGAAGAATCCTTGTGTCCCTGGGATAAATCCCACTCGATCATGGTGTATGATCCTTTTAATGTGTTGTTGGATTCTGTTTGCTAGTATTTTATTGAGGATTTTTGCATCTATATTCATGAGTGATATTGGTCTGTAATTTTCTTTTTTTGTAGTATCTTTGTCTAGTTTAGGTATCAGGGTGATGGTGGCCTCGTAGAATGAGTTTGGTAGTGTTCCTTCCTCTGCAATTTTTGGAAGAGTTTGAGAAGGATGGGTGTTAGCTCCTCTCTACATGTTTGATAGAATTCACCTGTAAAGCCATCTGGGTTGTCGACAGCATATATATGGGTCTTGTTTTTGTATCCATTCAGTGAGCCTGTGTCTTTTGGTTGGAGCATAATCCATTCACATTTAAGGTAATTATCAATATGTATGTTGCTGTTACCATTTTCTTAATTGTTATGGGTCTGTTTTTGTAAGTCCTTTTCTTCTCGTGTGTTTTCTACTTAGAGAAGTTCCTTTAGCATTTGTCGTAGAGCTGGTTTGGTGGTGCTGAATTCTCTTAGCCTTTGCTTGTCTGTAAATCTTTTGACTTCTCCATTAAATCTGAATAAGATCCTTGCCAGGCAGAGTAATCTTGGTTGTAGGTTCTTCCCTTTCATCACTTTAAATTTATCATGCCACTCACCTCTGGCTTGTAGAGATTCTGCTGAGAAATCAGCTGTTAACCGTATGAGTTCCTTTGTATGTTTTTTGTCATTTTCCCCTTGTTGCTTTTAATAATTTTTCTTTGTCTTTAATTTTTGTCAGTTTGATTACTATGTATCTCGACATGCTTCTCCTTGGGTTTATTCCACCTCGGACTCTCTGCACTTCCTGGACTTGGGTGGCTATTTCCTTTCCTATGTTAGGGAAGTTTTCAACTCTAATGTCTTCAAATATTTTCTCAGGTCCTTTCTGCCTCTCTTCTCCTTCTGGGACCCCTATAATGTGACTGTTGATGCGTTTAATGTTGCCCCATAGGCTGTCTTCATTTCGTTTCATTCTTTTTTCTTTATTCTGTTCCGTGGCAGTGAATTCCACCATTCTGTCTTCCAGATCACTTACGTGTTCTCCTGCTTCAGTTATTCTGCTATTCATTCCTTCTAGTGTATTTTTCATTTCAGTTATTGCATTGTTCATCTCTGTTTGTTTGCTCTTTAATTCTTCTAGGTGTTTGTTCTTTAATTCTTCTAGGTCTTTGTTAAACATTTCTTGCATCTTCTCGATCTTTGCCTCCATTCTGTTTCCGAGGTCCTGGATCATCTTCAGTAACATTATTCTGAATTCTTTTTCTGGAAGGTTGCCTATCTCCACTCCATTTAGTTGTTTTTCTGGGCTTTTATCTTATTCCTTCATCTGGTATATAGTCCTCTGCCTTTTCATTTTGTATATCTTTCTGTAAATGTGGTTTTTGTTCCACAGGCTGCCGGATTGTAGTTCTTCTTGCTTCTGCTGTCTGCTGTCTGGTGGATGAGGTTATCTAAGAGGCTTGTGCAAGCTTCCTGATGGGAGGGACAGATGGTGGGTAGAGGTGGGTTTTGCTCTGGTGGGCAGAGCTCAGTAAAACTTTAATCTGCTTATCTGCTGATGGGTGAGACTGAGTTCCCTCCCTGTTGGTTGTTTGGCCTGAGCCCACCCAACACTGGAGCCTAGAAGCTCTTTGGTGGTGCTAATGGTGGACTCTGGGAGGGCACATGCCAAGGAGTACTTCCCAGAACTTCTGCTGCCAGTGTCCTTGTCCCCACGGTGAGCCACAGCCACCCCCCCCCAACCTCTGCAGGAGAACCTCCAACACTAGCAGGTAGGTCTGGTTCAGTCTCCTATGGGGTCACTGCTCCTTCCCCTGGGTCCCGATGCACACACTACTTTGTGTGTGCCCTCCATGAGCAGAGTCTCTGTTTTCCCCAGTCCTGTCAAAGTCCTGCAGTCACATCCAGCTAGCCTTCAAAGTCTGATTCTCTGAGAATTCCTCCTCTTGTTGCCGGAACCCCAGGTTGGGAAGCCTGATGTGGGGCTCCGAACCTTCACTCCAGTTGGTGGACTTCCATAGTATAATTGTTCTCCAGTTTGTGAGTCACCCACCCAGAGTTATGGGATTTGATTTTATTGTGATTGCGCGCCTCCTACCATCTCATTGTGGCTTCTCCTTTGTCTTTGCATGTGGGGTATGTTTTTGGTGAGTTCCAGTGTCTTCCTATCGATGACTGTTCAGCAGTTAGTTGTGATTCCAGTGCTCTTGCAAGAGGGAGTGAGTGCACGTCCTTCTACTGTGCCATCTGGAACCCCAGATCCAATCTTGCCTCACCTAAATCATGTTCTTTATTTTATTTTTTTATTATTTGGCTGCACCGCAAGGCATGTGGGACCTTAGTTCCCCAACCAGGGATCAAACCCATGCCCCCTGCATTGGAAGTGTGGAGGCTTAACCACTGGACCACCTGGAACATCCCTAAATCTTGTTCTTTACCCTCTGCCCTATTCATAGGCAGGATTCAAACATCTATCAGGAAACTATGGAAACATTAGTTCACAAAAAAGACACACCAGACATGCCCAACTTCATCTAGTAATACTAGAAAGACTATTTTCAATATTTTATTTTGTCAAGGTCTTCAATTTAATAATTCGAAACAGCATTTATAAAAAGTTACTACGTGGCTTTTATGTGGCCCAAAATCCAGAGGCGAGTCATCTGAGTTCAGTTTTTAATCACTTCATGTGTTTCCAACTGGCTTCCAAGTGAAACTCAAAAAAACAATAAATCATTTTGATCATTAGAAATATTCAGTAGGGGGAATTCTACATAATTTAGAAGTGAGCCATGGAGATATTAGAGAAAAATCACATCCTGAGACTTTCTACTTTAGTGTTCAGTCCAATTTGAGTTGGGTTATCCACTCTCCTAATGGTACCACATCCTCCCCCTGCCCTCAGCAACATCTCACACATATTCCTTTGCCTTCCACAACATCACTTCCTCCTGGCTTTTGCCCTGCCACCATGGTTCCTTGTTCTCAGTTTCCTCTCTGAGGTTCTTCTCCTGATCTCTAAATATTGCCTGCAACTCTGTCACACCTACCCTAACCCTAACCAGACATGATCTCTTGTAATGGCACATCTTAACAGACCAAGCATCCATTCCTTGGGGCATGACCTGGGCCCTCCTCTTCTCTCATCTGGCTTTTCTCTTTGATGACCTCATCCCCCTACTTGGTTTTATATACCATCTATAAGTGGACAGCTCAGCTATGTATATTTTCAGTCTAGTTCTCTATTATGAGCCCTGGATCAATAGAGCCAAGATCAATGTCTATTTTAGTGGCTCACATATCAAACTTAGTTCTTCCAAAAGATAACTCTTGTGTTGCTGCCCACCCCTAAGGGAAAAAAAAATTGTTCTTCCAGGTATCCCTTTATCAATAGATGGAATCATGTCATACCCCCAAGTCTCCAATGCCCCAATCCAAGAGTCATAACCAAAATTTTCCTCTCCCTCAGGCCTCACCTCTAATCAAGGCTGCCTTCAGATCTATCATGCCTCTCTCCACTGCCACATCCCCAAGTCAAAGCCAACATTATTGCTCCCCTGGATTACTGCCAAAATCTTCTAATAGGTCTCTCACGCAGCCCTGCCTTTCTACATCCTTCCTTTCTCTGCAGCCAGAGTGCTGATACCCCTGTCTGCTCTGAGCTTTTTAATAACGTCCCACTGCTCTACAACACAGGTCAAAATCTTCTGCATCATCATCAAGGCTCCTGCAAGACCAAGACCAATGATCGTCAGTGGCTCTTACCTGATTATCTCTGTCATCTCCCTCCACTTGCTCTCTCACTTCAATCTCTGTGTGTCTCAAATATGCCAAGATTCTTGCTGCCTCAGGACTTTTGTTCATGCTCCTGTCTTTGCCTGGACTCTCCATATCCCTCTACCACCAAGCATCCACCACCTGCCACCTGCTACCCAGATTTCTAGTCTTAGCTAACAGCACTTCTTCAGGAGACTTCCTGAACTCCCATGCTCAGTTGAGATGCCATGTTACAGGGGCTCATGGTACCCTGTATTTTCCTTTCAAGCATTTACTCTTGTTGCAATTACTGTTATTGAGCAGTTAATGATCCACTGCCTGCCTGTCTCTCTCAATAGATTGGAAGTTCCATGAGGCTGGAACGGTTCCTATTTTCTTTACCCTTTTATCTTCAGTGACTTAAACAGAACCTGGCACATAGCAAGCACTCAAAAAATACTTGATGAGAAAATTAATACATGGATAATTCAATGGGAAGGAAATGAGATTTGTTCAATTTCTTTTTCTATTTCCTCCTTCTTTCACATCATCCATCTCTTTTAGTCCTCCCAATGTAGACACAGGTTAACAAAAGGGGAAAAAAGTGGTGGCTTATCTGAAGATTCTCCCCTACTCAGGATTGGTAAAAATAATATTATTTCAGCGGGGCACTAGAATATTATTTTCCATTTCTCCAGGCTTAACAAAGGATCCTCATGTCTACTTATTCACGTGCGTGTGTCTCAGAAGAATGCCAAGAGGTCGTCATTAGTATTATAACAGGGAAGGAAAAGATCCTAGCTCTGTTACTACAGCTCTGAGACTAATGGTAAGTCATTTATAGCTCCACACCCCAATCTTTCTTCTATGAAGGGGAAAAACAATCCTACTGACCCCGTATTTTGAGATGCTACGATGCAATGCTTTGGAACAGCAAAAGAAACAGAGAAGAGAAACCATTATCTGTCCCACACAAGTGAGAAAGCAATCAAAAGCGACCTCTGTGTTTGCTGGTCTATTCAAACAATGTTAACACACTGTTTCTTCACAGGAAAGTATTAACCACAAAAGGGTTTAAAGTAAAATACACCCAGAAGGTGAAATGTGTCAATCCTACCAAGAAGGGCAGGATCTCTGCCAATGTAATGTTGTTTCCTTGAGTCAGTAAAAAAACAAGATGTTGACCTGTGTAACTATGAAAAGAAATCTGGTATATCTCAGCAGCAAAAGAGTCTTGAACACAAGAATTTAGCCAATTTGATGAAACTTCACTTACCTGCTCAAAAAAATCCAACTGGGGCAGACTATTTCTCAAGTTGCTTTCTAACTTATTATGCATAATTTGTTTTCTTTACCTGGACCACCTTTTTCACTCCAGGGGGAATATCATTTTCAAAGTTTCAGCTACTAAGGAGCAAATGCCTTGGACAGGAAGCTTGGGGTAATCATGAAGTCATTTTCTAAAGAAATAGAACTACCTTAAAAGTGTGTGCTGTGGACTTCCCTGGTGGTGCAATGGTTAAGAATCCGCCTGCCAATGCAGGGGACACAGGCTCGAGCCCTAGTCCGGAAAGATCCCACATGCCACAGGGCATCTAAGCCTGTGTGCCACAACTACTGAGCCTGTGCTCTAGAGCCCATGAGCCACAACTACTGAGCCTGCATGCTGCAACTACTGAAGCCCGCGTGCCTAGAGCCCATGCTCTGCAACAAGAGAAGCCACTGCAATAAGAAGGCTGCGTGCTGCAACGAAGAGCAGCCCCAGCTCGCCGCAACTAGAGAAAGCCTGCACGCATCAACGAAGACCCAATGTAGCCAAAAATAAATAAAATAAATAAATTCATAAAAAATAAAACGTGTGTGCTGTGGCAATGGTGATGTTACTTGCATAGAGCATTCTATAACAAAGCTTTTACATATATTGCTTCACTTATTTCTCACTACCCATAGAGTAAGTACCATTTTCTCTATTTTACAATCAAGAAACTATGGCTTAAAGATATCAATTCATTTGTCTAAAACCACACTGTGAGTACATGGCAAGGCCAAGATCCCCACAAAGTCAGTGTACTTCCTGTTGTATCATTCATCTCTACAAGAGCAATGTATTACTTTATCAGGACAATGCCTTTACATTTTAGCACCCTAAAATAGTTAACACCCTAAAATAGCAGTAGTCAGTGGGTGAAAATAGTTCAAATGCTTAACCCTGTGTTATTTATTCTTTATTTAAAGCCAATGCTGATGGGAAACCACTCTTGCCTTCCTAAAGGAATGGTATAATTTCTCCTTTGATTTATCAAAATACCTAGAGAGGCAACTTGGGAGCATAGTGAGGTGACAAAGGAACAGCATGTACAAGAAAAGTCAATGATCTTGAACTAATTAGGACAAAGTAGGAATACAGAGCCTCCTCTCTCTACACCTCAAAATCTCTGAGTACCACATGGGCGATGGGGGTCTCAGCCAGTTATTGTTGAATCTCAAAGGAGCAAGGTTCCCCAACTGACATCTGGGTTATACTTAAAATATAGTATTACTCTATGGTTAGTAAATATCAGGACAGCTAAACATTCCAATGTAACTTAGTGTTTTTCTACACATTCTAACTTCGAGAACCATGTACATAGGAATCACATCATCTGAGGTATAGTCTTTGTTTTGTCATTTCCTTTTGACCAAGGGAAAGTCCCTTCACCACTTGGACCCTCAGTCTCCTCGTCAGGAAAGGGAGTTGAATAAGAAGGTCCTTCCAAACTCCTACATTCCCTCTACTTCATCAGTATGATCTAGGTTTCTGGAAGCTGGGTAATGAGTAGTTACAACTGAGAAATGGACATATGCATTCATTCATTATAAGTTCTGTGGGGCTCTCTTCTCAAACTGTAGTTTGGGGAGAGGAGTGTGTGTGATACTTGTTTATTCATTTAATAAATATTTATTGAGTACCTACAAGAAGCCAGACACTGATAAAGGTGCTAGGGACAGAACAGCAAAAAAGATGAATAGGGTCCTGCCCTAATGAGGCTTACATTCTATGGAGGAGATACAAACAATATAGAAATAAATATGCAGCAAACAGGGAGTGATTATGGCTGTAGAGAAAACAAAGGACAAAGGGATAGAGAAGAATAGGGACCCTGAGGTTTTTAACAAGTTATCAGGGAAGGAGACTGCAAAAAGGTCCCATCAAGAAGAGGCCTGGGGACTTCCCTGGTGGTGCAGTGGTTAAGAATCCGTCGGCCAATGCAGGGGACACGGGTTCAATCCCTGGTCCAGGAAGATCTTCCACATGCTCCCTGGAGGAGCAACTAAGCCCGTGTGCCACAACTACTGAGCCCACATGCCACAACTATTGAAGCCCACGCGCCTAGAGCCCATGCTCTGCAACAAGAGAAGCCACTGCAATGAGAGGCCCGTGCACCGCAACAAAGAGCAGCCCCCACTCGATGCAACTATAGAAAGCCTGCACACAGCAACGAAGACCCAATGCAGCCAAAACTAAATAAATAAATTTTTTTTAAAAAAAGAGGGCTGAATGAAGTAAGAGAATGAACTATATAAAGAGCTGGACTGTCATTTCTTTAAAAAATGCAATTTTCATAAACATCTCTGAGAGAATCAGTGTTTGCTTTCCTTATACAGTAAAGTTTTACTGAGATAAGTTTCCATAGCTGAAAAGTTAATGAAGAAGTTTATATAATTTATAACAATCCAGATCTCTTTTGCACAAAGTGGCAGAGAGATGGTTTCTATGCAATTATTAATTAATTCAACAAAACTTATTATGTGCCTACAATGTTTAAATAAATGTAGTCCATACAATGTTGGGCGTAACGGCTTAAACAGTCACATCCACGTGTGTCTTTGCTAGAGAAAAGTCCAACGGCGTTACATAGAGTGTGCAATGGCACACAGCAATGGCTGAATGTTTTCCACTGGAATCCCAA
Organism: Neophocaena asiaeorientalis asiaeorientalis; assembly: GCF_003031525.2. Lineage (NCBI taxonomy): Eukaryota > Metazoa > Chordata > Mammalia > Artiodactyla > Phocoenidae > Neophocaena > Neophocaena asiaeorientalis. Next base: position 3,256,768 of record NW_020172738.1, on the reverse strand, counting down.
GCAGGAAGTTACTCTTCCCTCTACACGAGTTTTGCAACTCCTTTCCCCAAGGCCACCGTGCCTAGAGAATGCTGATGGATCACTGGAGTGCGTGCCACCCTACAGTGAAACCAAGACCCAGACCAAAGGCACTCAGATTAGAGAAAGCTCTAGATATTTCCAGCATCACACAGCCAGTTGTGTTCACTGGTAAAGCAGGCAGCCAGCATTTGTAGAGCCTATTAAAGGCAAGCAAGTCTACCATAGTCACTCCTGGAAATCAGGTTTGAGGGCTTCCATACTGTACTTCATCGAGCAAGTTCATTAGCAAATATTATGAACTTTTAGCAAACCTTCTGCCCTGAAGCAAGAAGTGAGACATCTCAGTGTGGATGGTGTGGAATGGAAAGGGAGAGGTGCTGAGAAGGGGATCACTGGAACAGCTAAGAGCTGTTACCAGTTCCTTAGTAGGCAACTTTGAACCAGAACTTGGAACCCACCGGACAGCATTATAAACTACTGAGCCAGTACACCCTCCCCGGCAGGGTTATATTTCGGTATTGGAGCTGGATGAAATCAAGCTTACTTTAAAAAGAGAGACACAATTGAGATACAATTCACATAACACACAATGCACTCATTTAACAAGTACAGCTTAGTGGTTTTGGTATATCCACAGCGTTGTGCAACCATGACCACAATCTAACTTTAGAACATTTTCATCACTCCAAACAAGAAACCCCATACCCAATGAGCAGTCACTCCCCCACTACCTGCCCACTCCTGTCCAGCCCCAGGAGAATACTAATCTACTATCTGTCTCTGTAGATTTGCCCATTAGGACATTTCATATAAATGGAATCATATCATATATGGTATTTTGTGACCGGCTCCTTTCACTCAGCATAATGTTTTCAAGGTTCATCCACATTGCAGCAGGTATCAGTGCTTCATTTCTTTGTATTGCCAAATAATTTTCCATTTTATGGCTTTACCACATTTTGTGTATCCATTTATCAGCTGATGGATATTTGGGTTATTTGCATTTTCTGGCCATTGTGAATAAAGCTACTATGAACATTTGTGTACCAGTTTTTATGGGGCATATATTTTCATTTCTTTTGGGATTATTTTCTCTTGGATATTTTTTCCTAAGAATGAAATTGCTGCTGGGTGATAAAATAACTCTAACTTTTTAAGGTGATATAATAACTCTAGTTTAACTGTTTAAGGAACCACCAGTGTGTTTTCCAAAATGGCTGTACCATTTTATATTCCCACTAGCAGAGTATAAGGTTTCCACTTTCCCCAAATCCTCACCAACACTTATTATCTTTTTGATTCTAGCCATTCTAGTGGATGTGATAGGTTTTTTTGTTTGTTTTGTTCTATTTTGTTTTGTTGTTTTGTTTTGGGTGTGATAGTTTTGATTTGCATTTCCTTACTGTTGAAAGACTTTGAGCATCTTTTCCTGTGTACATTGACCCTTTGTATATTTTCTCGAGAGAAATGGCTAATTATCTACCCATTTTTAAAATTGGGTATTTGTCCTTTTTATTAGAGTTGTAAGATTTCTTTATACATTCTGGATACAAATCCCTTATCAGCTATATGATTTGCAATTATTTTCTTTAAGATGCTAGTGGACAAAGTGGACTGATTCCAGGTAATGAACTTCCCTCAGGAGATGCTGCCTTTGCACGAGATGCTGCCTTTCCCTTTATGTCAGACTCTGCTACGTGGTAAATGAATCACAGAAAGACTTGAGGATACCATGAGAGACTTTCTGTGTATGTGTTTGTTAAAACCTGGGGCAAAGACAAAATAAAATGAAATGTTTACTCTTCAGGCATCATGCTGACTTAATTTTATTATTTTCTTTTTGACCTAAGCAGGAGTTTCCAAAGAGAAGTCTGGAGCTTTGTTTTTGTTGGTGGCTGCAGTAGATGGGTATTAGGCAATCTATTTTCCTATCATAATCTATCTATCTATCCTGGGATGGCTCCATTTTATTGCTGTGGTATGTTCCTTCTGACTTCTCCCAGGCAACTGACATTTTACTTATTTTGGGTAAAGAAAAAAAATGTTTTTTAATTGTAACAAAATAAGAAAAAGAAAAAAAATTAATAAAAGATTATCTTAATTCTCTCAACAGTTACAAACAAGAAAGAACTGAGGTTATGTCTGGCAGTAAATCTGATAGCATCACCTTTAATTCTCTATAATTACATGTTAAAGTCCTTTTCTCATGCTTCATATTTGCCTTTAGTCAGTTTAACAGACCCTGAAAATGAGACTTGTGACTATGTCTCACATCTATGGACGTATTACTGATATCTGACCTGCTGTTTAGAAAGAAAAAAAAGAAAGAAAGAAAAATAAAAGAGAAAACCTAAATGTAGCCTGAGCTGCATTTATTTTTTTAAATGAGGTGACTAAATTAAATGTTCCCAGTTCAGAGATTATACTATGCTTGCTACTGCATAACTGAGTCTAGGGTGGAGGAATAGCCCCTAAAACAAAATGCTTTACCACCACCTGTTGACTAAAGATTTCTACAATGGAATACTACTTCGCCATAAAAAGGATGAAATTTTGCCATTTGCAGCAACATGGATGGACTTGAAGGGTATTCTGCTTAGTGAAATAAGTCAGAAAAAGAAAGGCAAATACTATATGATATCACTTACACGTGGAGTCTAAAACCTAGAACAAACTAGTGAATGTAACAAAAAAGAAGCAGACTCACAGGTCTAGAGAACAAACTAGTGGTTACCAGGGAGGAGAGGGAAGAGGGAAGGGGCACGATTGATGTAGGGGATTAAGAGGTACAAACTATAAAACAAGCTACAAGGATATCCTGTACAACATGAAGAATAGAGCTAATATTTTATAATAACTATAAATGGAGTATAACCTTTAAAAATTGTGAATCACTATAGTGTACACCTGGAACTCATATAATATTGTACAGCAACTATACTTCAATAAAAAAAAAGATTCCTGAGTTGGAAGAAGAATCTAACTCTTTGTATACCTCCTATTCTGAACAGTATTTCTAAAATTGCCCCTCACGAGACTTCTTCATTTTGCCTTGGAGGCCTATTTCAAAATTGGGCTTAGGGTTAAACGTCTACATGTGTGAGTGTGTATCTCTCAGGGTGGGACGGTGAAGAAAATATTACCACTATTTACTGCTATGCAGTTTCTGCTTCTAGTATTCAGGACATCTCACTTCCCTGTCTCTCTGAGGTTGGTTTTAGCTCTAAGACTTGCTGTGGCCAATAAAATTGAGCAAAAGTGATCTGTGCCTCTTGTGCTGAAGCACTGAAGAACCCGTGTATGGTTTTCCATGCTCTATTGCCCGTTACTGAGACCTGTGAAATTCCATAGACAGGAGCCTCTGGCAGCTGGGGTCTCAGAGTAAAGATGACATGAGTCAGAGCCCTCCACCAGTGGGTATGTGCTGTAAGTAAGAAACGAACCTGCATCGTTTTGGTTACTGACACTTGAGGAATGTTTGTTATCAGAGCATAACATTCCGTCCTGACTAATACAGGCAGCAAAAAAGAACTGCTTTCATTCTGGGTCCAGTTCTTCCTCTGTACACTTAAAAATTCTCTATCAATTATCGAGGCAAATGACAAAGCAAATCAAACTTGATCTGATCAGTTTACAAAACCTGCCTCTTGGAACTCGAAAACATCAAAGGAAAAACTGCCTAGAATATAGGTTCTACTATACTGAAACGTGTAAGCAGTTCTCCCTTTCCTTCTCCCCCCGCCCCCCGCCGTAAAAACAGACATTGTAGCCTCATATCCATGAAAATAAAATAAAAGATGAGAATAGACAAGTTTTCTGAAAATCATCCCATTCTTTAAATATTTAAATATGGGCCATCGAGCGTTTACCTACTTACTATATACTAGCCAAGCTCATCTCCCCATGTGCATTGTATGCCTGTGGGAGGCTTGTCTTCACACAGGCAGCTTGGTCTACCATTGAAGGCTTTCTCCATTGAAGTATATTGAGCATACTGAACAAAATGTGAACCTTCTGTCTCTCAGCAACAAAGCTCCTGCTAGGTTCCGAGATGGCTATGGACTGCACATTCTTTGGGTGCTATTTAGGGAGCAATAGAAGACAATGCAACTCTAATGTGTTTACCAGGTCAGTTTCCTGCATAGTTATAAAGCCTAATTTCTCCTTGCAGCCATCCCACAAAGATCTTAAAATGTGACTACATCATGAGTTTGAAAGACTCTCAAAAAGAGCCACCTGCCAGATGCAACGGCAAATCTCTCTCTCGCTCTCAAAAAACAACAACAAAAAAAGTTTTCCTAAAAAGATGCTCCTGTTCGAAGAGTCTATGAAATAATGACAATGCAGCCCCAAAGGATGTAGGATTTTGGAGAGAGAAAATTAAAAGAAAAAACTCATCTGAAGCCAGAGCACTGAGTTTTTCCCATTATGCTACATAAAAACGATGGGTCTGGAGGCAATTTAACAAGTTTAAATTACAACTCGGAAAGTAATAAGCTTTGGCTCTTGAGATGCACAACCAACTGGGAATGGTCTGGTAAAAAAAAATTCTCTGTCTTCCACATTTCTCAGCTAAATCCCAGATGCATATGCAACACTTAGCATTTAGGAGATAATATGTGAATTTATGAATCTGCAAGCAGGATTTAGGAGCCTGAAATTACTAGAATGATGGTCTGAGATATAAATAAGCTTTCACCCACCGTGTAAAATACCGATAAAGAGGTCTTAACGGATGCTTTGATTTTAAAACATGATTCCAAATAGAGTGTTACAAATATAAACACCAGCAACTTCAGAAATGTCATTCATTTTGTATCTCTACATATCCAGTTGAGGTGACTTTCTCCAGAAAGATGGCCACAAGCCAAGTGTCCCCTCATGTTTGCACTTGTCTACTTCACTGTCTTATAATAGTGACAGCAGGCTAATAACTTCTTTAACCAACATTTTGGAGGCTTAACAAAATAAAGGTTTAGTTTTTGCGCCAGTAACTCTCCAAGGCTGGGCTTCCTGGTCAGACAGCTGTCCTCCAAGCAGCAGGTCCTCCCTCAGCCTGTGACTCCACCCTCCTCTTAGAACTTGGAGCCTCTCCATCCAGATGGCAGAAGGAGAAGGAAAATGGAGGAACATTTGCACATTTCATGGGCCAGGCTTGGACAAGGAATACATCTCTTCTGCCCACATTTCAGTGGTCAGGACTCAGTCATATGGGATATCTACCTGCCAACGAGACTGGGAAGTGTAATCTAGCCGTGTGTCCAGGAGGGAAAGGGAAAGGATTTGATGACTCCTTTGCTCCCTTGCTCGCTAAGACATAATCCCTTTGTTTTCTGTTCTATAAAATGGGCATAGAAATTGTACCTGCTTATTATTATTCTACCTCTACTTTTGCCCAGGGTATCCAAAACTGACCGGACTCAAAACTGACTTGAATTTTAAGAAGTTTATGAATGAGCAAGTTTGCCAGCTTCTTTCAATTGGAGGCTAAAAAGTTATCAGTCACCAGCTAGGACACCCCTGTTGGGGGCTGAATGTCTGTCCTCCCCAAAAATTCTTATGCTGAAATCTAGTTCCCAAAGTGATAGTATGTGGAGGTGGGGGATTTGGGAGGTAATTAGGTCATGAGGTTGGAGCCCTCATCAGTAGAATTGCCCTTATAAGAAGAGGCCAGAGGGACTTCCCTGGTGGCGCAGTGGTTAAGAATCCGCCTGCCAATGCAGGGGACATGGGTTCGATCCCTGGTGTGGGAAGATCCCACGTGCCACGGAGCAACTAAGCCCGTGAGCCACAACTACTGAGCCTGCGAGCCACAACTACTGAGCCCACACACCACAATTACTAAAGCCAGCACGCCTTAGAGCCCATGCTCCGCGACAAGAGAAGCCACCATAATGAGAAGCCCACGCACCCCAACGAAGAGTAGCCTCCGCTCGCCGCAACTAGAAAAAGCCCGCGCGCAGCAACACGCAGCCAAAAATTTAAAAAGTTAAAAAAAGAAGAGGCCAGAAAGCCAGAAAGCTAGCTCACTCTTTGGACCAGGTGATGACACAGCAAGAAGGCAGCCATCTGCAACCAGGAAGAGAGCGCGCATCAGACACCAAATCAACCAGCCCCTTGATCTTTGATTTCTGAGCCTCCAGAACTGTAAGATATACATTTTTATCATGGATAAACCACTCAGTTTACGGTATTTTGTTATAGCAGGGCAAGCGAAGACAACCCCTTTCTTGAGTCAAGGTGTCCAAAATGCAAAGTAAGCCGTCAGAAGGTGACATTCTGAGCAGGGGTAAGTGAGAAGGACACGCGCCAGTCTGAAGGTGGGTTTTTTTTTCTACACCAAGTATTTCTCACCCTGGCACTACGGAGCTTTTTGGCTGGATAGTTCTTTGTTGCAGGGCTGTACCACACACTGGAGGATGTTTGGCAACATCTCTGGCCTCTACTCACTAGATGCCATTAACACCTCCCCAGTTGTGAAGACCAAAAATGACTCCAGACATTGCCAAGTATCCCCTGCGAAATAAATCTGCACCCCTTAGCTTTCAGAACCACTGTTCTAGATCATGAAAATGTATAATGAACTAACACACAACCCACCATGTGGCTGGAAAACTCCTATATGCCAGAGATGGTACCTGTCTGTCTATCTGTCTGTTTTTCTATCTCTCTCTCTCTCTCTACCTCTCAGACAGTCTGGAAAAACAGCGCCATGTACATCCTCTTTGGCCCTCCTTTCTCTAGCCTCCATACAGTTCATCTCCCTCAAAGGTCACATGCTTCCTTCAGACGTGTCGTTGCCATCGATGAGATTACACCTCTCTCCTCTACAGTGAAAGCTGTCAGAGGCTCTGTGTCTCCCATTCCCCCAGGACACCAATGTTACACATTTTGTTAGGGACTAAATTACTAAACAAGCTTCCAACCACAGGTAAATGGATTGGGACTATTATACCAGTCCCCCCGCAAATGTCACTCACTTATTCTCAACAGCTAAAGGTGTTTCCATTCCAAGAAGGCAATAAGGAAACTTGACATTTACAACCTCATCGTAAGGCACTTATTCAAAGCAAAATCCAGTTTAGGGAAATGCATTCCCTTAAACTTCCTCTGAAAACTCAAATAGAAAAATCTTTTTAAATCTTGGTCCAAATAGTGATACTACATTGTCTCCCTTCAACTAACTGTTGCATCTCAGCAATTAGAGAAAGACTCTCTGATGTTGGTATAACCGTACAAAGTTCCAAGTGTTTCAAGTTGACATGTGCAAAGGGACTTATTTATTACTTTCATTGCTCAAAGGAGAATCTTTGATAAGGAAAAAAAATGTTCAAAGCCAAAGAATGCTTTTATTTGTATAGAGAGGACTTACTCTAAGATGATAAGGCTTGGAAAACCCAAGCTATTTAACGAATATTACATGAACACTGCAATAAAAAACTGTCAGCTTTCCTTCATTCCAATTTATTTTTAAACTAAAAGCAACAATAATAGTAATAACCACCACCATGCACTGAGTGTCTATCATCTTGTAAGCCACTCTGTTCATCATCTCTGATGCTTACAAATACCCTGTAGACAGGTATTTATATCATATTTTCAAAAGATGAACAAATTGAGGCTTAAAGAAGGCAAGTGATTTGTCTGGGAACACACAGCTTGGTAAATACAGAACTGAAACTTGAAGACAAGTCCCCCTGACTGCAAAGCCCTCCGTGTTTATACTATTTCCACCAAACCATGAAGTTATGGGAAGTTCATCTGTTGAAAATTCCACATTGGCAATCACAGGCATGCCTACACAACAAAATCTAAATGTCACCGTGGTAACAGATATTTTAATTTTCATTTCCTTGCCCAGAGGTTCTCCTCCGCTGGATTACATGTTAGGTTCTGCATAAGTAGATTAAATCGAACCCGAACTATTCAGAAAGTGTTCTTTTATTATTATCTTGGAAGAGTAGTTTATGCCAAGAGCATTATTAAGAAGCACATTTCTAACAACAATCTGATTTGCCTGTATCCCCCAAGTGAGTCATGGTCTCTTCCCTAAGAGTATAGGCAGAGGAAACGAAGCACAATGCTTCTCTTTCTCATCTGTCCCCTGACACTTTCCCCCCCGCCGCCCCCATGCAGTGACCTCATAAGCTAATGAGAGAGGTGGCTGCTCAGTAGAGCAGCACCCATGGCTGAGCTGTCGTGTTCGCACTCATTACAATGAAAATCTGTCCTGCTGCCCAGTGGGCTCAAGTCACCATGGCAACCTACCAGCAACATCACTCACACAAATTACAGCAAAGAAGCATGGACTAGCTCCACCCGGAAACTGAAGCAGGCACACAAAGAAGGAGATATTTCTCAAGGATGCTTTGCTCTTAAGTAGCCATTGGCAATCCCGCATCTGTTCAGCTTTATCACCAAAATAAATGTCAGTTCCCTTAAAAGTCGTTAAACAAAATACACTTGAACCTTCGTTGTGACGGAACTGTGAGTCGAAGCTCTGAATAACTATGTCATGAAGGGCAGGATAAGGAGTCGTCTCAATAGCTTTCGAGCCCTCAGCCCATCTGGAATGCTGCAGGCACACATGTGCCCTCGCATTCCCACGGTGGCAGAACTTTCCCTACCGAGTGTGCAGGTCCCAGCAATAGGTCCAGGGAGGAGAAGCCTGGAGCCACAAAGGAAAGGGACAAAGTGATGCCTGTGTGATGTTGAGGCAAGAAAAGGAAACTTGGTCCTTTTGGAAAGTTCTTGTTTTCCTCTTTAAAAAAAATACATATACGTGTATATATGTATGTATGTGTACATATATATATATATATATATGAAAGTCTTTAAAAATATCATCTTTAAGAAGATACCACACGAGAGGCAGAAGAAAGTCCTTTTTTACTGGAGGACAGTGGAGATGAAAGGAGGACAGCAGAGATTGAATAGTCACCGTGGAATGTGATTGAGTAAGTCAATTAGGGAACTAGTAGCTTCTCAGACCATTTCATGGGTCCATTCAAGTTGGTGACTATGAACTGAGAAGGACACAAAACTTCCCAATTCCTTTCAGTCCACTTCCTTCATGACACTGGACTCCTGGAAGGCTTAATTCCCTCTGTGTCATAGGCACCTAGCTCAGCTTCTGGCACAAAGTAAACGCTCATAAAAGGTAGCGGACCTCAACTAGAAATGGCACTGTCCCTAAGGTCTGATGTATTAGTTTCCTGGGGCTGCCGTAATGAAGTCTCACAACTGAGTGGCTTAGACAACAGAAGTTTATCGTTCCAATGGCCAGGAGACCAGAAGTCCAAGATCAAGGTTTCAGCAGGGCCGGGCTAGGGAAGGGTCCGTTCCAGGTCTCCAGCCTGGCTTCTGGAACTTGCTTGGCTTGTGGCGGGATAACTCCAGCAGTCACATGGAGTTCTTCCTGTGTGCATGTCTGTGCCCAAACTCCCCCTTTTTACAAGGACAGCAGTCACAGTTGATAAGAGGACCTCCCCACTCTGACATAACCTCACCTCAAGTAATTACACTTAACCACGACTCTATTTTTAAATAAGGTCACATTTGGAGGTACTAGGGAAATAGGACGTCAACATATTAATTTTGAAGGGATACCATTCAACCCATAACATCTGAGCATAAATAAACCTTAACTAAATACTAGATTGTTCTATGCAAAAATTATGAAAAGAGTAAAGAATCCCCTTCACACACAAAAATGACCATGGCAGCCAGACTTTAGGAGTAATTTATTTCCTATAAGACTACAGCTTAGGCAAAATATCCATTCTCTCAAAAGGCACCACGAAATACTCATGCCAGACATGAATTCCACTAATTGATCCTATTTAGCAATTAAAACCCAAGATCTCAGCATAGATCTGAATAAATCACAAAGGTCAATCAAGTAAAATTCGGTTCTTAAAGGGGCTTAATATTTTCTGAGAGAGGAAACAAAACTCGGCTTAGGTTGAAAGGAGTACGAAATATTTATCTAACTCAGAATCAATCACTGTCAAGCAATTTCCAGGAGACAGAAGAAGGCTGGTTATAATCTAGTAATGTCATCTTGAGGTCTGGGAGCAAACCCGTCAAACAATCTTAGAAAAAAACAATGCAGACCCTGACAACTGTATTGTTCTTGGAACCAATCCTTGAGTATTAACTTCTGTGTTTCCCAGATGGTAGGCTGTTTCTCATTTATTTAATGGCACTTAGTAGGATCATCTCCTTTTAAAGGTGCACATCCTCCTCACTTCTGGGAGAAGGAAGGCTTAAAATTGGCTGCAGGAAGGGAAGGATATACTTATCGCACAGAGTAAAGGGTTAGAAGATGAACACGGTCCTTTCACATCTCCAGTGACGGTCTGAGGACCACAAGCCCCCATTTCCAACCGACAACCTCAGCAAGAGGGCGTCCCCTTCACACACTGGCCCCCCCTCTGTGCTCATGTGACAGGTAGTCACCATCCCAGAGAAGTTAAGTGAACGGTCAACATTACAAAACTGACTTTCAAGCCCACAATTCAGAATAAATAAATAAACACGAGAATTCCAGCTTTTGGCCGTCATTATCACTGTATGCTTTTCTGGACTTGAGCAAACCCTCTGTTTTGCTATTGGCATACGTTGCTGACACTTTGTAACAAAATGCTAGAAATTCTTAGTTTCTCTCTGATACATACCATTTTAAATTTTGTACAAATGAGCTCTAGATTCAGGTGACAAATTAATCCAAGCTCATTATGTAATTAAATGTTTGATTAGGAGCAAGAATTAACATACTACACAGAGGCATATAATTTTATGAGACAAACTAGTTAACTTCAATAAAGAGATTCATCATGGTAACAAATTACCTGACCCATCCAATTCAATATGTAATTCAAAATAATTTTTCAAGTTATCTAAAAATGTAGTTATTAAAGAGATATATCAAAATGCATGTACTACCCTGTAGAATTTTTTAAAAATTACTTGGGCAAAAGATGAGGAGATTTTAAATGTACGCTTAAAAATATACAGAGAGTAAAGCTCAAAGCTGAAATTCAGAAAAAAAGGATGAAACGTTGACAGTTTTTTTGCAGCAAACATTATGTGCTTGAATTTCTTTTTTTCAACTTGGTGATATTTGGAAATGGTGCATTTAATGCATTTTTCAGTCTTTCTGGTTATCTTGGTAAAGGGAACTGGCTGGTAGCATTCAAACTGGAGATGGATTTGTTTTAACTGCCAGATACAATCTCTATTAATCAATCCGAGGTCTTCAAGTACAATTCTGTTTGCTCCTTCAGGAGCTGGATGGTATACAATTGCTCACAGCTGTTTCTAATTACACCTTGATCCAATAAATAACTAAATATTTTTTAACATTCTGGTAGTAACTACTTAAGAAGATGCACAGATCAATAATTAAAAGTAACACTTCCAGGCATCAACCTGCATAAATTAGAACCTGTCGAAAACACAAACACAATTCAGCAGGTGGCACTATTCCCTCAGCCAGAATTCTCTTCTTTATGCTTGATCTGAGTACTCTCTACGTGGCAGTTACCTTTATTCCTTGCTTCCATGGAATTCCAGGACCTAAATCAGTATCAACATGCTAACCTCAAATATTGATATATTGCCTGGCTTCTTCTCATGATCCAGATTTAATAAAACAAAATGGAACAGATAGCAGGTGTAAGAGGAAAGAAACAGCTTGATTTCTCATCATCAGAGTGCTACTTCAAAGTAAATTAATTCTTTATACCCCCTAAAGACAACCCAAGTGATGACCTTTTCTACTGATACTATCCAATGAGCTAATTTAAAATATTTAAACTAACCAATGAGCAGTTTTCTCTTCTTCAGCACTATTGACATGTGGGCTGGATAGTTCTTCATTGGTGAGGAGGTAGGGGGATGACACCCTGGGCATTTTAGAATCTTTAGCCGCATCTCTAGCCTTTACCCACTAGATGCCAGTAGCACCTCCCTGGTTGTGACAGCCAAAAGATATTGTCAAATGATCCTGGGGACAAAATCATCCCATCTGAAAGCCATCATTCAATGAGTGTTCTTCCTTTATACTGAAGACAGATCTCTGGCTTCACCGCCCGAAATCGAGCTATTCCACTAGCACACTTTGAATAACAATGTTTATTATCCTTTTTTATCTGATTCCAAAGGTTGATGCATAGGTACTGTTGAAAATTCTGAAGACAGGAAAAGCACCAAGAGGAAAACTAAAAGCACCAGTAATTGCCCCATACTATGACAATGACTGCTCTAATTGTATCACCTTAATTTTTTTTCATGAAGATGCACACAGATTATGTATAATAATTATTTGGTTTGTTAAAATCTGAGGAAAATACAGCAGTACTATTTTGTATAAAAAAAGAAAAAAAGTCTTTTTAATCTCTAAATATATACTCTGGCATTAAATACTCAATTAAGCATGATTTTTCATGGCTGTAGATTATTCTTTACAAGAGATAAATGTGATCATTTGTTTTGTTTAACGAAGCTCTTGTACTGGACTTTTTTTTTTCTGATCCCAAAGGTTAATGTAAATTAATTTTACTACACTCTAGGGATAATCCCCACAAATAGGAAATTTTAGTACTAACCTATTTTAGTTCTACCTTCACGCAAAGAGAACAAAAGCGGGAAACAAAGAAGTGAAAAAATGAAGAGTGCTTCCCTGGTGGCGCAGTGGTTGAGAGCCCGCCTGCCGATGCAGGGGACACGGGTTCGTGCCCCGGTCCGGAAAGATCCCACATGCCGCGGAGCAGCTGGGCCCGTGAGCCATGGCCGCTGAGCCTGCGCGTCCGGAGCCTGTGCTCCGCAACGGGAGAGGCCACGACAGTGAGAGGCCCGCATACCGCAAAAAAAAAAATGAAGAAGCAGGGGACAAAGAGAGAAAGGAAGAGAGGGAGGGGGAGAAAGAGAGAGAGACTGAGAAGGGGAAAAGCAGGGGGGAGGGGAGGGGAGAAAGGGGTGAAGAGGTGCAAGAGAGCACAGAGGGAAAGATGGAGGAAAGGGGTGTTAGGGAAGGGAAGCAGTTTCAGTGGACGCTGATTTACAAATAAATTTGCTGGCATCCTTCCCACTGTTCTTTCTTCTCAGTCTTTGAATGGTTCCTGCGGTTCATCCTCCTACAAAGATGACACTGCTCTTGTCCACCATTCAGAGAGCACACATGTTGAATTATTTTCCCTCATACACAGCATACACTCACATGAAATAAAACTGAGAAGCCCTGAAAGCATGATGATGCTAAGTGAAAGCAGCCGGACACAAAAGGCCACATATCGTATGATTCCAGTTATACGAAATATGCAGAAAAGGCAAATTCATACAGACAGAAGGGAGATGAGTGGTTGCCTGGTGCTGGGGTGTAGAGGATGGAGAGTAATGGCTTGACTGGTAGAGCTGTCCTTCTGGGGTATGAAGATGTTCCGGAACTAGACCGTCTTGATGATTGACAACAGGGCGAACGTACTAAACGCCGCTGAATGATACACTCCAAAATGGTGAAAATGGTAAATTGCATAATATGTGTTTAAAGCAAAAGTCATGAATGAAATAAATAATAAAAGAATCTTTTTACAAAAGCATTTGAGTTGAGTTGTGGGGATTTAAAAACTACATTAAAAAAAAAAGCAAGAAAAATAATAGCTATTTTATTTACCATCCACTACCTGTTACTTATCTTATTTGGCCTTCACAGCAACCTTGCCAGCTGAGTATTAGTCCCATTTTACAGATTATGTAAGAGAGACTACGAAAATTAAGTTGCTTCAGGATAGGCAACTCCTTGCCATATGCTCCAGTAATCCCATTCCTGGGCATATATCCAGACAAAGCTGTAATTCAAAAAGATACATATACCCCAATATTCATAGCAGCACTATTTACAATAGCCAAACCATGGCAACAACCTAAATGTCCATTGACAGATGAGTGGATAAAGAAGATGTGGTACCTATGTACAATCGAATACTACTCAGCCATAAAAAGAATGAAGTAATGCGATTTGCAGCAACATGGATGGACCTAGAGATTATCATACTAAGCGAAGTAAGTCAGAAAGAGAAAGACAAATACCACGTGTTATCACTTATATGTGGAATCTAAAATATGACACCAATGAACTTATCTACAAAACAGAAACAAACTCACAGACATAGAGAACAGACTTGTGGTTGCCAAGGGGGAGGGGGAGCAGGGAAGGGAAGAACTGGGGGTTTGGGATGAGCAGATGCAAACTATTATATATGGAATGGATAACCAACAAGGTCCTACTATATAGCACAGGGAACTATATTCAATATCCTATAATAAACCATAATGGAAAAGGAAAAAATAAAAGGATAGGCAACTACTGCAAGGTGGAATTAGAATTTGCTTCTGGCTCCAAAACTTTGTGACTGGGTTAAGTAGGTGGATAAAATCCTTGACTGTGGCCTTACACGTATATTAACTTCCTGAGTTAATGAACACACCTCATCCACACAGTCATTTAAGAAAGGAGAAAGGTCCTTACCCCATCTGTGTCCTTGCCATGTCTCATCTCAAATGAGGCACTATTTCTCAGCAGGAAAAGAAACAGGATGAAAACACAGAACATAGAATTCTAACTCCTTTTCCCACAACCATCTCATGAGCAAACTGGAGCTTAACCTCCCACTTCTGCCAAATGAGACATAATCAATCAAATGAACTAGCTAAGTCACTGAGGCCAGGAGGGAATATCATGGGGAAAAAAATAGATGGTTTCATGCATCTATGACTGACTTCAGAAGTCATATTTTCTTTTTTTTCCAGCTTTATTGAGATATAGTTGAAATATAACACAGTGTCAGTTTAAGGTGTACAGTGCGGTGATTTGATACAGGTATATATTGTGAAATGTTTACCACAATAAGGTGAGTAAACACTTCCTTCATCTCACATAATTACCATCTTGTTATTGTGATGGTGAGAACGTTTAACATCTATTCTCACAGCAGCTTTCAAGTGTAAGTACAGTATTGTTAACTATGATCACCATTATCCCTGGAACTTACTCACCTTACAGTGGAATGTTTGTACCCTTTGGCCAACATCTCCCCGTTTCTTCCACCCTCCATCCCCTGGTAACCATCAGTCTGCTCTTTGTTGCCAAGAGTTTCATGTTTTTAGATTCCACATGTAAGTGAGATCACACAGTATTTGTCCTCCTCTGTCTGATTTGAGATCACACAGTATTTGCCTTCCTCTGTCTGATTTATTTCACTTAGCATAATGCCCTCAAGGTCCATCCATGTCATCACAAATGGAGAACTTCCTTCTTTCTGTGGCTAAATAATATTTCATTGTATGTATATATACCACATTCTATTTATTCATCTGTCGGTGAACACCTAGGTGATTTCCGTATCTTGGCCGTTGTGAATAACACTGCAGTGAACATGGGAGTGTAGATATCTCTTCAAGGTAATGAAGAAATCATAAATTTTCATGCTGCTTATAGCCAAATAGCAAACAGACAGGGATGACTGACAAATCAACACACCTCATATACAGAACTTTCCTTAACATTTCATTAGTTCACAAACAGTCAGCACCTTAGTCAGCTGCCTATGTTTTGTCTTTGTTACACAGAAAAAGAAATCTAGCTGATGCTTCCAGCAGTGACTAGCTAGTTACACATATGCCAACATCTACTTCCCATGATCTGGGAGGGCTCTCCAGTGTGGTTCCTGTTGAGTTTGGTCAACCCTAAAATACACTGGCACCTCCCTCCAATCCTGATGGAATCTTCACTTTCAAAAAACTATGGTACTTCATAGCTTCAGAGTGTGAGCTCTGTGGTCTGCAAAGGTATACCCCAATAGACTATCTTGTGAAGAGATGGCAACCTCCTTGGTGGCACCTGATACAAAAGTTCTGTATAAAAATGCTTAGGATATAATTACAGCAAAACCTAGGGCTACAGAAAGGCTAGTCTCCAGCAGGTCCAGCTTTTCAAAACAACACTGAACAGGGGTGGGAGTCAAAGGAGTGATGCAGGGAATGAAAGCATCTCATTGAATCAAGAAGGAACTTCGGCTGCAAAGCTGCAATGAGTGTTTTTTTTGTAACTCCCAAATGTGGCAATTAAATGAATTACTGTTCAGAAAATAAAAGAAGGACACCCAGAGCAGCAAAGAAGACCCAAAGATAAGGATGAGTACATTTTAAAGCAGGAAAAGAGTAATCATGTGAAATGCAGAACTCATTATTAGACAGTAAACAACAAGCTCAATTTATGCTTGTTGATTAGTGGAATAAGGTCTGAAGAGCAGATGTGGTTAGTAGTTTCTAAGATGGCCCCAACAATCCTCACATCCCAGTATTCACGTCCTTGTATAATCCTCTCCCCTTGAGTGTGGACCGGATCTTGTTGTGACTGGCTTCTAAGATGCCACTTCCAAGTTTAAGTTACAAAAAGACTCTGTCTTGTGTCCTGCGTATCCGCCCCCCCACAGCTCTCTCACTTGCTTATTCTGATGGAAGCCAGCCGCCATGTTGGAGAGCTGCCCTATGGAGAGGCTCTCGTGGCAAGGAAATGAGGTCTCTGGCAGATGTCCTCAGTCCAGCCACCTGTAAGGAGCCGAATCCTGCCAACAACCACCTGAGTGAGCTTGGAAGTGGAACCTCTCTCAGTCGAGCTTTGAGACGAAACTGCAGGCCCAGCCAACAGCTCCATCAATGACAGCCACAGGAGAGACCCTGAGGCAGAGGCAGCCAGCCAAGCTGCACTCAGATTCCTGAACCTCAGAAACTGTGAGATAATAAATGTCTGCTGCTTTAAGCAACTCATTTGGGGGTAATTTTTATGCAGCAATGGATAACTAATATAACAGAGTTTTCTGATATTTCACTGGTTAATAGAGAATCATTTCATAAATTTAATATTCCTCCCTCTTGGACTTGGCCCCCTAACCTATTTCCTACATATGAAAATAGCTTCTTTGGCCCCTTTACGTGAATTAAGGATAACGGATTATTTACCCTCCACTAAAAAATCAACTAAGGATTGGCACTTTCTCTTTGATTCAAATCTACTGGCTGGTTATTCTGAACTGCAGGGGCATAAATTGACTAAGGAAATTATTAGTACTGTTTGACCCCTGAGAAAATTTAGATAACTATTTGCTCAAAATTCTCAGCTCTACCTTAACCTAAAACTACACACTGCAGTGATGCAAAACATTAAGTAGAAGGTTCATACATCCCATGCCAGATCTTATCACGTACCTTTTTGGTAAACATGCTTTTCTTAGAGAAACGAGCCATAAACTAAAGTCTGTGCAGCAGAAAAATTCAACTCCCTTAAGACAAACGGCTAACTCCTACCACTAAGCTCTGCTTGTAACAGTGAAGGAAAAATGCAAGCGGAAGATGAGGGATTTTTTTTTTTTACATTTAAGAGCTTTAATAAATTAAGTTCATGATCCTTTTTCTTTAATCGCAAACCTTTGTGTATGTCATCAATTTCAAGTAAAGTAAACTGCATGAGGCAATGCCCTTTTCTGATTCCTCATAAGTAGTTGTTCTATTTAATACATTTGGGGAAGTCCCAGGAACAAAAGCATAGAGAAAATGAAATGATTTCTGTCAGACATGCCATGCATATTTGTATGGGTAAGTAGGTGATATATGTACTTTAATAAAAAGAACCAGGGGCCCTGAGAGTGGAAAATAAAGCATCATCATTTATCCTTTTATCATTCTTTATGAGAAAACATATTTAAGTTAATTTCTAACAGTAAAGATGATATTTATCTCTTACCAGAGGACTGAATTTCAAATCAAGGACACTAAATTCAGTCTGATGTTTCCAATTAGATGTTAATGGCTTAAATATATTATGCCCCGAATGGAGGCAGAGAAATGAACAAAGGCTTGAACTCAAAACACTGTAAAGTAAGTCAGTCCTCAAGTGCTGAAAGACACAAATAAACAAAATAACAATAAAGACACATATGCACTTCTACGCGGGGATGAAGAGAATAGGTGGATTTAGGTCAAATGCATCTGCATCAATTACACAGGTAACTGAATCTCCATAAACCAGCACCAAGAGTTATGCTTTCTATAAGTGATACACTTTGCTTAGCTAATTTATAAATATATACACATCAAGGCCATTGAAAACTGCACGGAACGGGCTTTCCATTGTTCTGTTTGAGAAACTGGAAGAAAGCAAAAGAGAGACTTTGATGGATCACAGGGAAATGCATCAGCCTTCCTCCACGTAAGGCAGGCAAAGCTTTTCCTTTGTGCAGAAGGGGCATGGGTCTCCCTCCCACTGCACCCTGCAGAACGCACTGGACCCTCAGCCGGTAGAAATGAGAAACGAAACGACGTGCCTGGAGAAAGGCAAACAAGTTCTTGGAAACGTAGAGGATAACGACAGCAAATGGCCTTTTGCTTCCATTGTCAAATCACAGCAGAAAGCAGCCCCCACCCCACGCACCTCCACTTTTCTCCTGGACCCTCAGAAGGAGGCAGGAAACAGTGGTGATGGTCACGTCACATGTGCAAAGACTAGAGCAACAAGTTGTCTTCTGAAAAAACCTCAGCACTTATAAAAATTTATTAGACATTTTTTAGCTTTATTGAGGTTTAACTGACAAATGAAAATTGTATATTTTAAGGTGTACAACTTTGATGCTGTGATAGATGCATACAATGTGAAATGATCACCACAGCAATGCTAATTAACATATTCAGCGCCTCACATAGGTTGTCTTTTTGTGGGTGATAAGAACACTTAAGATCTACCCTCTAAGCAAATTTCAAGTACACAGTACAATATTGTTAACTATAGTTGACTACGCTGTACCATAGATCTCCAGAACTTATTCATCTTGCAAAAGTGTAACTTTGTACCCTCTGACCAACATTTCCTCATTTCCCCCACTACCCACCTCCTCGGACCCTGGCAACCACCATTCTACTCTTTGCTTTGACGAGTTTGACTATTTTAGATTTTACTTATAAGTGAGAACAGGCAGTATTTGTCTTTGTGCCCGGCTTTTATCACTTAGCATGATGTCCTCCAGGCTCGCCCACGTTGTCCCACATTTCTCCGGATTTCTCATGCAGTTTTTCTCCCCTATCTGTCCATCACTAAAGTCCAACTGAAACGCCTGCTCTTCAAAATGGGTTCCAAGAGCCTCTTTCTGGCAGAGTTACCTGCATACCAACTCCGCATTCTCTAAAATACTCATTTGACTATTGGGTGATCATTGAATCAAAACTGGAGCAGAAACAAGACACCCTGTGGCCTAAGATCTAATGTTCTACATCGTCATCTTGCTATTTGCTATAGACGTATTTTTGTTGTTTCACTGTGTCAGTTTCCCCTTTCCACAGTCCTAACGTATCTGATTTCCCTTTGGAAGTTCAGGTAGCCTGAGTAAGCTCCACCACAGAAGAAAATCCCCAGGCTGGTATCTTCCACCCCTGGACCAAGGTGATTTGCTCGGGCTGGGAAGGTAGTGTGAACCTATCAAATCAGAGGCCCTCGGTGCTTTTGCTGGACAGGTGAGATCCAGGGTATAGGAGGAGGGAAGGAAGCAGGAAAGGGGACAGTGGGAAAAGGGAAGAAATGGGTAGGAGAAAAAAGGGACTAAAGGAAAGGGTGGAATAAAGAGAAAAGAGAAAAAGAAGGGCAAGAAAAAGAGGCAGAAGGAAAAAAGAGCTTCCTTATACCAAACACTCCTTCATAATACACGAATTCTTAATCTTGCTTCCACGTCACTGTCAAGGCACTTAACCTACCTTTATTCACACTTAAAAGAAAGAAAACAGGATACAACATCTCAAATACCACCTTATTCACAGCCACGGCATAATCATTAGCTGATGAGTCAAATACTGAAGCCTAAAGACAAACCACTATGAATTAATGAGTGAGGTGAAGAATCCATCTATCCTACAAATACAGTGAAAATGACACTCTGCTTCTTTCACAGAATACTAAATTTTCCATATTTCAGATAGTGCTGATCTTAGCATCCTTCTATTCCAAAAACCTGTGTTGTGATCTATGGAACAAGAAGAATGAAAAACTCCCAAGTCTAAACACTCAGGCACTGAGAAAGTCTCTTCTGCTTGCTGCAAAGACATCTCAACCCACAAATGTGGACTTTGCCCTAGTTAATGAACCATCTTGGCTATGCTAACTGGCTGCTAGCTGTCAATAAATTTCAGAGTTTGGCCAAAGCTAGATGAGCTGCATTTCATTTGATGCCTTTAACATCCACATGAGTGATTATGATTTCTTTTCTTATCTCTCCAGTGATACAGTAAGGAGGAGCCGTGTCACTGGATTGGCCCAGAAATGAAGAAAATGAAACAGTAAGGCTGATTTCCCATCTCTTTGTTAAGAATGTCACTCAGCCTGATGGGTCTAGGCTTTCTCACCTGCTGCATGGCCCAAGAAGGCATCTGGTCTAAATCTAAATATCTGACACCAGCCTATCACTTTTTCCTCCTGAAACAACAGCAAGTATCAATGAACGAACCTGGCATGCTCTTCTGCAAAGTCAAGAAGCAGCCTCAAGGTCTTTACCACCGTACTCCAGGTCCTTTGTCTCCAAAGTACACCCTGGGAGGTATGCAATAAAATCCCTCAGGTTAGGGATGGTATACCTTAGAATTTCTATTTACAGTTATTTTCATCTTCAAAAATGTTAAATAAATTCAACATAACTCATGCTTAATATACAGACTGACACTGGCACCCTCAGCCAGTCCATATGTCAGATAACTAGTGTCACAAACAGAATAAGAAGTCTCCAAGGGTGTGGTTCTACCGTGGAAAAGGAGTTGACAGGGCCACCTCACTCCTGTGATCTCTCAGAACATTACCATTCACATTTGTTCATCTCCATGAATTTATGGGTTTCATAGCCTGATTGTAACAAAGCCCAGCTGAAATTCCTGCTAATAAACAACAGATTTAAGATAATAAAAAGAATTCACACACAACCAGATGACAACAACAACAAAAATGGCAGAGCCGTTACATCTCCTTCTGTCATGTGATCTTTTCTACCTCATTCTAGGGTGAAAACTGATGATCTGATTAGATCTGAAAGGTTAGCCAAAGAATACTGAAGTCATCAAAGCCATCTAAAATTTGGTTTTACATCTACTGTAATTAAAGAACTTGCCTAAACTGATGATAATAGGAAGCCACTGCAATTAAAAAGATATATACATAATACCATTTATTTCAGATTTAGCTCATTCTTCTAAAATTTCCATTTTATGTATTTTTTAAATATACATAAATGTATCAGTAACCATTAATATACAGATTTATCCTATATATTAATAAATTTATAGCTATCAGTAGTGAATGTTTATTTTGTTTAAAAGGAAGCATAAGTTAAAAGGAAAAATGCAGGGCTTCCCTGGTGATGCAGTGGTTGAGAGTCTACCTGCCGATGCAGGGGGTACGGGTTCGTGCCCTGGTCCGGGAAGATCCCACATGCTGCGGAGCGGCTAGGCCCGTGAGCCATGGCCGCTGAGCCTGCGCGTCTGGAGCCTGTGCTCCGCAACGGGAGAGGCCACAACAGTGAGAGGCCCACGTACACCAAAAAAAAAAAAGGAAAAATGCATGAAGTCCCTAGTAGGGATTTTAGTGACAGATAAACTAATTCATTTCATGAATGAATAAACTAATTTTTTCTTTGTCCTAAGGGGACTCTAAATTCCCTTCCTTTGACTCTGTTTCTCAGAATGACTCCAGTATACACGCGGCAGAATGAGCTATCTCCCTCCCTGCTCGTCCTCTCTTCTGAGGGGTGACCCTTGCTAAGAAGGGTCACAAATGAAATCCAGATTCTGTTGGCATAGCTATGAATAAACCAGGTTTTTGCTATAGAAAAGAGTCCATTTTTATCCTCAAGATAAAAGTTTGTTTGGTGGCAAATTTATGCTGAGGGCCCTGAAAGCCCCTGTAGGTCTCCCCAACCCCAAAATGCTCCCTGTCAGCCAGACCCAGTAGAGGATGGGGCTGCGACGGAGGGGTAAGGAGTGAAAGGACTTTAGGACACCTTTGGAATGAGAATGAGGAAGAGAACAAAGAAGGGACTTTTGGACACAAGCAAGGTGAGCTCTGAATGAACTGGTGAGCTATCCAAGGAGAAAAGTAAACATTTGTTTTGCATCGTCCCATGAATAGACTAATAGTAAGATGTCTCTGTGATAGTGGACAGCACCTTCCCTGCCCTAGCAAATATCACAGGCACAGCTAGATAGTGACAAATGAGAATTTTAACACTGCTCATAAGTGTCACAAAAACAAGTTTTAAAGAGAATGGATTCATCCATCAATGGTGTGGGGGGAAAACCTAATTTCAGTAGGATCATTAGCTCACAAGGTAGCTTTCCTGTTTCCCAGGATGATGAAACCTCATTCATCCCCATTACTTCCTGAGTAAATTATTTTATAATTCCCGGATTTGGCTTATGAAGATGACTGGTGACTCATAAACGCCAATCTAACTAATGTCTCACTCGGAGAACTCAGTATGCACGGAAACCCAGACATCATTTCTCCTGCCAAGAAATGAATGTATAATATTTTCAGTAAAAACAAAGAAATGAACAGCCAGCACACCAAGGAACACATCTGCCCCTGTTGTCACAGTGGTTTTTATAATTACTTGCTGGTAGTCAGGAATTGAAATACACAGAGATGTAATAAGAAATAGCTGTTCCTATTTAAGAGCACAATTAATGACCTTTTTATGATCTGGGTAATTTATTGCCACTTTAACATCTATATCTCTTTTGCCACCATTTTGTCTATAGTTCATTGACCTTTCCTTTCAAACCAAGGGGAGCTGTATTTGAATAACAATGGTACTTTACTTATACAGCTCTACTCTTAGGAAAAGTTCAAAGTACTTTATAAATATCTCTTTAAACTTGAAAGTAAGTTAAGGATCACCATTTCTATCTCAGATAAAAATATAAAACAAGGAAGTTTAAACAGCTAAAATTAGCAATTTAGAGAGGGTTTAACAATTCAGAGAGGATTTCTGGATAAAGATGGCAAGTTGACCTTAAATATTTATGTCCTCTGCAAACTCTACCAAATTGATCATAACGGACATTTTTAAGTCATAAGCACAAAAGGACAAAATGAATGGGAGAGAACAGAGTAACATACTAGGGGTCCAACAAAGATTTGAAAGCTTGAGAAAACCCAGTGAGTCTACACATATAAGCCACATCCTCCAAAACCAGTTTTATAAAGCTGGTATTTTTATCTGATAGATCTATATTGTTTCTTACTTGTCAAATGGTTTCAAAAATAGGAGGGGAAGGAGAAATTTTACTCAAGAGTCCCTAAAATACCAAGAAATAAGAGTCTCCAAATTGAAAAGATCCACTACTTTCCAATTAAATGAATTGGGGCAAGGGTGAAAAATTCACACCAAGACACAGAAGACACAGAAATCAATGGGCAGTGCCTTCACAATTTAAGAAATTATATCTAACTTATATTTCTATACCCAGCCAAACTTTCCAAAAGGTGAGAATAGAATGAAGAAATTTTCAGGCACACAATTTTTATTTCTTAATATGTGTTCCAGTAAAATAGGAGAATAAATTTTCTTTAAAAAGAGGAAGAAATCAGAGGAGTATCCACCACAGGAGAGAGAAATTCCAGAGTTATAACAGTGAAGACTGCCTAGAAACAAATAGTCTAGTCTGGTGCAGAAGCACCAGAGAGGATCCCAGGAGAAGATTAAAAAGATTCACAGAATTTCTATAATTGACTAGTTGAGTAACGTATTTATTGACAGGTATATGCCAAATCTGACACAGTACTGGGGAACAAACTATACTAACTCTAAACTTAAATTATTAATTCAAAGAAAAGTGAACAACAAAAAAATACAATCAGGGTGTAATGATGGACCCGTTAGTTATTACACACATACTGAATAAACTAAAATTTCAGAAGTAACTATATTTGGAAGATGGAGGAAGGAAAGTGGGTAGGGTTATTACATACCTAAATCTTTATTTACCAAAATACACAGAAGATTTCTAAAATAGGTGAAAACATAGTACTTAAAATATGAAAGTAGGGGGAGGACCTTCAAGATGGCAGAGGAGTAAGACATGGAGATAACCTTCCTCCCCACAAATACATCAAAAATACATCTACATGTGGAACAACTCCTACAAACATCAACTGAATGCTGGCAGAAGACCTCAGACATCCCAAAAGGGTCTTGGTGCTCCGACCAGGTATCAGGCCTGAGCCTCTCAGGTGGGAGAGCTGAGTTCAGGACATTGGTCCACCAAAGACCTCCTGACCCCATATAATATCAATTGGTGAGAGCTCTCCCAGAGATCTCCATCTCAACGCTAAGACCCAGCTCCACTCAATGACCAGCAACCTCCAGTGCTGGACACACCAAGCTAAACTAGCAAGACAGGAACACAACTACAGCCATTAGAAGAGAGGCTGCCTAAAATCATAAGTTCACAGACACCCCAAAACACACCACCGGACATGGTCCTGCCCACCAGAAAGACAAGATCCAGCTGAATCCACCAGAACACAGGCACCAGTGCCCCCCACCAAGAAACCTACCCAGCCCACTGAACCAACCTTACCCACTGGGGGCAGACACCAAAAACAATGGGAACTACGAAGCAGCAGCCTACAAAAAGGAGACCCCAAACAGAGTAGGTTAAGTAAAATGATAAGACAGAGAAATATGCAGCACATGAAGGAGCAAAGTAAAAACCCACCAGACCAAACAATTGAAGAGGAAATAGGCAGTCTACCTGAAAAAGAATTCAGAGTAATGATAGTAAAGATGATCCAAAATCTTGGAAACAGAATGGAGAAAATACAAGAAACATTTAACAAGGACCTAGAAGAACTAAAGACCAAACAAACAATGATGAATAACACAATAAAAGAAATTTAAAATTCTCTAGAAGGAATCAATAGAAAAACTGAGGCAGAAGAACAGATAAGTGACCTGGAAGATAAAATAGTGGAAATAACTGCCACAGAGCAGAATAAAGAAAAAAATATGAAAAGAATTGAGGACAGTCTCACAGACCTCTGGGACAACGCTAAGTGCACCAACATTCGAATTATAGGGGTCCCAGAAGAAGAAGAGAAAAAGAAAGGGACTGAGAAAATATTTGAAGAGATTATAGTTGAAAACTTCCCTAATATGGGAAAGGAAATAGTCAATCAAGTCCAGGAAGTACAGAGATTCCTATACAGGATAAATCCAAAGAGAAACATGCCAAGACATATTAATCAAACAATCAAAAATTAAATACAAAGAAAAAATATTAAAAGCAGCAAGGGAAAAGCAACAAATAACATACAAGGCAATCCCCATAAAGTTAACAGCTGATCTTTCAGCACAAACTCTGTAAGCCAGAAGGGAGTGGCAGGACATATTTAAAGTGATGAAAGGGAAAAACCTACAACCAAGATTACTATATCCAGCAAGGATCTCATTCAGATTCGACAGAGAAATTAAAACCTTTACAGACAAGCAAAACCTAAGAGAATTCAGCACCACCAAACCAGCTTTACACAAATGCTAAAGGAACCTCTCTAGGCAGGAAACACAAGAGAAGGACAAGAACTGCAATAACAAACCCTAAACAATTAAGAAAATGGTAATAGGAACATACATATCGATAATTACCTTAAATATAAATGGATTAAATACTCCAACCGAAAGACACAGACTGGCTGAATGGATACAAAAACAAGACCCGTATATATGCTGTCTACAAGACAGCCACTTCAGTCATAGGGACACATACAGACTGAAAGTGAAGGGATGGAAAAAGATATTCCATGCAAATGGAAATTAAAAGAAAGCTGGAGCAGCAACTCTAATATCAGACAACATGGACTTTAAAATAAAGACTATTACAAGAGACAAAGAAGGACACTACATAGTGATCAAGGGATCAATCCAAGAAGAAGATATAACAATCTTAAATATATATGCACCCAACAAAGGAGCACCTCAACACATAAGGTAAATGCTAACAGTCATAAAAGGGGAAAACAACAGTAACACAATGCTAGTAGGGGACTTTAACAACCCATTTTCACCAATGGACAGATCATCCAAAATGGAAATAAATAAGGAAACACAAGCTTTAAATGACACATTAAACAAGATGGATTTAATTGATATTTATAAGATATTCCACCAAAAACAACAGAATAAACTTTCTTCTCAAGTGCTCATGGAACATTCTCCAGAATAGATGATAACTTGGGTCACAAATCAAGCCTTGGTAAATGTAAGAAAATTGAAATTGTTTCAAGCATTTTTTCTGACCACAACACTATGAGACTAGATATCAATTACTGGAAAGAAACTGTAAAAAATACAAACATATGGAGGCTAAACAATATACTACTAAATAACCAAGAGATCACCAAAGAAATCAAAGAGGAAATCAGAAAATACACAGAAACAAGTGACAATGTAAACACAATGACCCAAAACCTATGGGATACAGCAAAAGCAGTTCCAACACGGAAGTTTATAACAATACAATCCTACCTCAAGAAACGAGAAAAATCTTAAATAAACAACCTAACCTTAACCTAAAGCAATTAGAAAAGTAAGAACAAAAAAAAAAACCAATGATAGCAGAAGGAAAGAAATCATAAATATCAGATCAGAAAGAAATGAAAAAGAAATGAAGGAAACAGTAGCAAAGATCAATAAAACTAAAAGCTGGTTCTTTGAGAAGGTAAACAAAATTGATAAAACATTAGCCAGACTCATCAAGATAAAAACAGAAAAGACTCAGATCAACAGAATTAGAAATGAAAAAGGAGAAGTAACAACCGATACTGCAGAAATGCAAAGGATCATAAGAGATTACTACAAGCAACTATATGCCAATAAAATGGACAACCTGGAGAAATGGACAAATTCTTAGAGAAGCAGAACCTTCCAAGAATGAACCAGGAAGAAATGGAAAATATAAACAGAGCAATCACAAGCACTGAATTTGAAACTGTGATTAAAAATCTTCCAACAAACAAAAGGCCAGGACCAGATGGCTTCACAGGCAAATTCTATCAAACATTTAGAGAAGAGCTAACACCAATCCTTTTCAAAATCTTCTAAAGTATAGCTGAGGGAGGAACACTCCCAAACCCATTCTACGAGGCTACTATCACCCTGATACCAAAAGGAGAAAAAGATGTCACAAAAAGGAAAACTACAGGTCAATATCTCTGATGAATATTGATGCAAAAATACTTAACAAAATAGTAGCAAACAGAATCCAACAGCACATTAATAGGATCATAAACCACGATCAAGTGGGGTTTATCCCAGGATTGCAAGGACTGTTCAATATATGCAAATCAATCAATGTGATAAATCATATTAACAAACTGAAGGATAAAAACCATATGATAATCTCAATAGATGCAGAAAGAGCTTTTGACAAAATTCATCACCAATTTATAATGAAAACTATCCAGAAAGTAGGCATTGAGGGAACCTACCTCAACGTAGGCCACATATGACAAACCCACAGCCAACATCATTCTCAATGTTGAAAAACTGAAAGCATTTCCTCTAAGATCAGGAACAAGACAAGGTTGCCCACTCTCACCACTATTACTCAACATATTTTGGGAAGTTTTAGCCACAGCAATCAGAGAAGAAAAAGAAATAAAAGGAATCCAAATTGGAAAAGAAGTAAAGCTGTCACTGGTTGCAGATGACACGATACTATATATAGAGAATTCTAAACATGCTAGCAGAAAACTACTAGAGCTAGTCATTGAATTTGGTAAAATAGCAGGATACAAAATTAATGCACAGAAATCTCTTGCATTCCTATACACTACTGATGAACAATCTGAAAGAGAAATTAAGGAAACACTCCCAACAAAAAGAATAAAATACCTAGAAATAAACCTACCTAGGGAGACAAAAGACCTGTATGCTAAAAACAATAAGACACTGATAAAAGAAATTAAAGATGATACAAACAGATGGAGAGACATACCATGCTCTTGGATTGGAAGAATTAACATTGTGAAAATGACTATACTACCCAAAGCAATCTACACATTCAATGCAATCCCTGTCAACCAATGGCATTTTTCACAGAATTAGAACAAATAATTTCACAATTTGTATGGAAACACAAAAGACCCCAAATAGCCAAAGCAATCTTGAGACAGAAAAATGGAGCTGAAGGAATCAGGTTCCATGACATCGGACTATACTACAGAGCTACAGTAATCAAGACAGTATGGTTCTGGCACAAAAACAGAAATATAGATCAATGGAACAGGATAGAAAACCCAGTAAAAGAATGAAATTAGAACACTTCCTAACACCATGCAGAAAAAGAAACTCAAAATGGATTAAAGAACTAAATGTAAGACTGGACACTATAAAACTCATAGAGGAAAACATAGGAAGAACACTCTTTGACATAAATCACAGCAAGATATTTTTTGATCCACCTCCTAGAGTAATGGAAATAAAAACAAAAATAAACAAATAGGACCTAATGAAACTTAAAAGCTTTTGCACAGCAAAGGAAACCATAAACAAGACGAAAAGACAGCCCTCAGAATGGGAGAAAATATTTACAAATGAATCACTGGACAAAGGATTAATCTCCAAAATATATAAACAGCCCATGCAGCTCAATATTAAAAGAATAAACAACCCAATCCAAAAATGGGTGGAAGACCTAAATAGACATTTCTCCAAAGAAGACATACAGATGGCCAAGAAGCACATGAAAAGCTGCTCAACATCACTAATCATTAGAGAAATGCAAATCAAAACTACAATGAGGTATCACCTCACACCAGTTAGAATGGGCATCATCAAAAAATCTACAAATAAATGCTGGAGAGGGTGTGGAGAAAAGGGAACCCTCTTGCACTGTTAATGGGAATGTAAATTGATACAGCCACTATGGAGAACAATATGGAGGTTCCTTAAAAAACTAAAAATAAAACTATCATATGACCCAGCAATCCCACTACTGGACATATACCCTGAGAAAACCATAATTTAAAAAGAGTCATGTACCACAATGTTCATTGCAGCACTATTCACAATAGTCAGGACATGGAAGCAACCTAAGTGTCCTTTGACAGATGAATGGATAAAGAAGATGTGGCACATATATACAATAGAATATTACTCAGCCATAAAAAGAAATGAAATTGAGTTATCTGTAGTGAGGTGGATGGACCTAGAGTCTGTCATACAGAGTGAAGTAAGTCAGAAAGAAAAAAAAAATACCATAAGTTAACACATATATAGAGAATCTAAAAAGAAAAAAATGGTTCTGAAGAACCTAGGGGCAGGACAGGAATAAAGACACAGACATACAGAATGGACTTGAGGACACGGGGAGGGGGAAGGGTAAGCTGGGAGAGTGGCATGGACATATATACACTACCAAATGTAAAATAGATAGCTAGTGGGAAGCAGCTGCATAGCACAGGGAGATCAGCTCGGTGCTTTGTGACCACCTAGAGGGGTAGGATACGGAGGGTGCGAGGGAGACGTAAGAGGGATGGGATATGGGGATATATGTATACATATAGCTGATTTACTTTGTTACACAGCAGAAACTAACACAACATTGTAAAGCAATTTTACTCCAATAAAGATGTTAAAAAAATAAAATAAATAAAATAAAATATGAAAGTAAATATAAGAAGAAACTGTTGAAATAATTATAATTTCCCCTTCAAGCAGGGCTAGGGTGTGAGGGAGAGATATAGTTTATGTTTCATTTTTCATTATTATTTAAAGCTTTTATCCATGCAGATATTGCTTTGATTAAAAAAATCTGAGGCTAAAAAATCTCCTGCAAAAATAAGTTCAGGCTTGTATGAGATTATAATCACAGTCTATATTGTCTAATGCGTCCTTATTTAATACTCATTTTTCCATTTAACAAAGAATAAATTAAACTAGCCCTAGAGTATCAGTCAAAGTGTTGCTGTAACATTTCACTTCCTCATTACAGGTGCCTCTAATGTAAAAGGTAAATAAAACACTGGGAAAAAAATGATATAACAAAGAATGATAAGTAGAAAAAAATATATATATATGTAATTGAAAACGTCTTTTAAACATTAACTAATTGTATTCAAGCATTATATTTACACAAAGCAGAGTTTAGTTTGGAAGTTATAATAACCTTGCAACCATCTCTAACAAGTAGTACAATCTCTGCTGCAAACAAACCATAAAGCATATTATTAATGAGTTTTGCCAACTTAATTGGTTTTCTGTGTGGTGTTTCTGTAAGTTGCCTAACAGATGAAGTCTACCACAGAGGAACTATATTTTATCCACAGAATTAATCCAGGAAAACATGCAGAATAATTAAAATGTTTTCTGAATAAATGAACCCTAAATTCACATAATGATTAAATTTTCAGAACTAAACCAACAAGTTGTTTCAAAGACAAACTGTCTAATGAGGAAATCATGAGAGAAAAAATAACTTCATAACAAGATACTTCTCTCAGGCACACACATAACACTAATGATAGCTTCCGAACCATCTTAAAAATTATCCTTTAAGCTTTGTTGGGAATGGGGAGAAAACATTATTCTCACTCCCTGTGGCAGAATTGTGGACGTTTTTTACAAACAGTGTTTAATATGCTCACTACGCTGAACCATAACTAACTACAAATGCTCACAACTTTGTGTGAGAAAGCTGACCCCATTTAATATGTTAACATATCTCTTCTTTTTCAGAAATATTGATAAGTAAATAAGACAAAGAAATGTGGCTCAACATAGGAGCAACCTTCCTCATTTTTCTATTTTTTTAAGTAGTTTTCTGAATTCCAATGAAAGAATTTTCTTAGGCTCAAGAAATAATAAACTTAACCTAAACAACTTATTAACTATGAACGTTATATTTTTGCCTGAAAGTTCTTACACTTCTAGAACTACCCATTTATAAGGGTAGAACCTACAGTAAATGAAATAATGGCCACCCAAAGATATTAGGTCCTAACCTCTGGAGCCTGTAAATGTTATAAGGGAAAAGGGTCTTTGCAGATTTGGATAAATTAAGGATCTCGAGATGAGGGGATTATCCCGGATTTCCTGGTAGACTTTAATTCTGATCACATATGTCCTTATAAGGGAAAGGCAGAGATAGATTGATACAGGCAGAAGAGGAGAAGGCAGTGTGGCCAGAGATAGAGATCGGAGTGATGTGGCCACAAGCCAGGTAATGCCTGCCGCCACCATAAACTGGAAGAGGCAAGGAACAGGCTCTCCCTTAGAGCGTCCAGAGGGAGCGTGGAATTGCCGACATGGTGATTTCTGCCCAGTGATACTGATCTTGTCTTCTGGCCTCCAGATATGTGTGAGAATAAATTTCTGCTCTTTTAAGTATTATACTAAGGTTGCCACCAAGCAACTCTGAGGAAACCAGTACCCCATCCTTGCAAACATATGAGAGTAGGACTACACTTATTATGCTGAACAGACCAGACTAGTCTGCCACCAGACAAGTCACAAGTTAGATGGAAAAATGTCACTTTTCCTGAAGCTATGGAAATTTTGATTTGGGTAGAAAGAAGAAACAAATGGGGAGCTTTTTGCCAAATGCTCTATGGAGAATGTAGTTTCTTACAGATAACTTTCCAGGCAACCTCCTCATCCAAGGAATTTTTTTCTTCAATAATTACTTTTAAAAACTCATTACAAAAGTAATATATGCTCATTGCTGAAAATTTATAAAAAGCAAAAAATAAGAAAATCAAAAGTTCTACCTATAATCTCACTATCCAGGGATCATTTCTGTTCATACTGTAGTGTGATCCTTCTATTATGAATATGTGCATGTAATTATTTTATTTTATTTTACAAAAATAGGATCTAATAACACTTTGCAACCAGCTTTTTAATTCATTTAATACATTATGAACATTTTCCTCATCAGCATAATTTCTACAACAAAATTTTTAATGACTGCATGTTTTCCATAGTATTGTAGAGCAAAAATATTATAATTTCTTTCGTTTAGATTATTTTCCCACTTTTTTCTGATGAGTCTTTGCTGATTTCCGAAGAGTTTTTAAAGGCAAGAAGTAAAGTAGGCAGTGACATTACAAATTTGGAAATACAGGACGATATCATCTTTGACATTATACGAAGGTTAAGCTTTAATGTCAAATCTGGTTCCCTAGAGTAAAATGGTCATTTTCAGCCACAGCCCTCACAGTGTGTGGGGCAGCAGGAAATAAACACTTTGAAGGTATAAGGATCCCCAGAGAACCCCTCAATGGGCCAAATCAATCATGGGAAAGATTAACCTTTTAAAGAAGTCTGCCATCCTACTCAACAAGCATTCAGGCAGAACGATAATCTACATTCTAAACACTTCTGTCAGCTGAAATAAAGACACTTCCCAGGATGAAATGATTTTACTCATCATATAACAAAAGTGAGCTCATGAAGGATAAAGAACTTTGTTGAAGTCACCACTGCTGTCAATGGGAAGACTAAAGTGTAGAATTCAAAGTCATAAGTTAGGACTCACGGCCAAAAAGTTTACATTAAAACCATAAATGAAATCCCTCCACACTAGGTACCACAGCAGCAGCGTAAGTAGCCTGTATCTTGAACACACATACAGAGACTAATCCTAAAATAATGTACAGGGGCTTCAGCTGTCCCTAGACTTATATCCATTTTTCCTCCTGATACTTCTGAGAGTTGAACAGGATGGTGAGGGGAGTGGGCAATGTGTGTAGGATGAAGAGGAAAGAAGGCTGAGGTGTGATTCAGTGCCCTGTGGGGAGGAGAGCATCCTCTGGTTTTCCTAATGCTCCTTTCCCAGTGATTCTTCTTTCTCTCTACTGTCCTTAAACTGCGTGATTACATAATAGTCCCTACTCACCAGGTACTTGTGGAGATTAAATGTGTTAATCATGAAAAGCGCTCAGAACTGTGCTTGGTCTGCCCAGTCGTGCTCAGCGTGTTACTGTTATCGGTGCTCACATATTTCACCAAGTCTAAGGTGGCCATTGTTTTTCATGTTTTAACAATCCTAAGAATGAGACGTGTGTTAGCGTCAATGGCATCATAAAAGGATCAGTGACAGCCTTTTTCTTTTATGGTGGTAAAACTGGAAGCGTCTTAGATTCAATGAATTCAGCATGAGACCTTCTCCTGCACGGGATGTTGAGATGTCTGAATCGTGGATTTAAGCCCTGAAGAGTATGTGCACATAAACTGTGAACACCGTACCGGATTCTGCCAAAGAAAAGTCATTGAATAAATAAGCTCTGCAGTCAAAAAAAAAAAAAAAAAAAGCATGATTATATGTGTAAGTTTGTGTGTGGGTGTGCCTATCTCACTCCTTCCTCTTCTCCCGGCCCCACTCTCCTTGAGAACATCCTCAAGACATCCATGAAGCTCCAAATCCATTTAACGAGATGCCCTTTGGGTGTTGCCACTGGTGGTCCCACAGACATCTCAAATTTCATAAGCTTGAACCCATTACCTCTTCTGAAACCCTGCCTCTCTTTCTCTACTCTAAACTGGACTAATGGGCTGCTACACAGAAACACCTTCCATAAGAATTCAAGGGAATGGGCTGGGCCATAACACAGGAGGAAAAGCAGCCCTTGCCTTGAGACCCGAGGACACTGCATTTTCCTCAACCACCACTGCCCTACCCTGCAGAGTATATGTGTCTCCCTCAAGGTCATTAAGCCTGAAGAACTTTTTTGTAGTGGACACTTTTGTTCCCTCTCTAACATCTCCTGCTCTCTCCCCTCCTACTGGAATTTGCAGATTCAAAAGCAAATAAATGTTAATGATTTAGGTCAGTTTGAGTTAGGTTTCCTGTTATTTCAACCCAAAGCATCCAACACCACTGTTCATCTTTGTGTCCCTATTAATAGCCTTGAGGGTGTACAATATATTCTTGTGGATGAAGAAAAAAATGAAAGAAAATCAGGAAGAAAGGAAGGGAGGAGGGAAGGGGGAAGGGAAGGAAAGAGAAAGAAAATTTACAAATCAACAGAGAATGAAAATTGCAGAAAAATAAAAGCTTGTTGATATGAGCTAACAAATGTTAGCTCGTATCACTTTTCACCCTCCTCCATTTGGGGAGACAAGCAGAAGTGACTGTGCTTTGATTTGTTTACAGGGAATTCTGAGAAAGAATGAAGAGAAAATAAATTAGAATTAAATATCATCCACACTGAATTCAGAGGAAAATAACCCATAAAGACCATGGGCCCAAATCTTATTTCATATATCACTACTTTTTGCTTTATTTGTATTCTGTCTTCATATCTAAATCAGAAACTTATTTTGCAAGGAGAAAGTCTCCATAATTGGCATAACTGAGTTCATACAATGTCCAAAAGGACCTACACCAAGAAAGGGCTGCAAAATGCATTAGATGAGGATGACAATATAATCAATGTTTCTCCCTTCTGTTAGTGTGTAAAAACAATGGGCCTTTAGCTAAAGTGAGAAAATATAACTGTATTTCTAATGAAATACACAACTGATCAAATAAACACAAAATATAAGTATAGAAAATAGATACATATGATGCTACTTTTAAATATATTTAAATTCAAATCAGGAGGTCTTATTAGATAAGTGGGGTTGCTGGAATCCACTTCTAAGACTGGCCATTTCACAAGTGCATGAAATGGTAGGAGTTGAGGAAGTTGAGGATTTCCTGCTACGCCTTCAGTTCAGAAACTCTCCTCTCTGCCCCATAAAACTGTAAATCAACCACATCCTTTCTGAGAGCTAAGGGGGCACGCCTAAACACAGGAATCTCAAAGACAGTAAAATAAAAATGGTCACGGTTTATGGATCATTAACTCCTTCTTAGAGACTAGTTTGTTTGATGGTTTCTGCCTTCACAATTGGGAAGAAGACAACAAGGGCCTTAGATGCCAGGCCAAGTGCCTCACTCAGGAGGAGGTGAGATTTGGGAACCGGAGCATCCCTTGGAGAGCAGGCCCAGGTGAAATGCTGGTGGGGCCCATGGGGAAGGGTGAAGGGACGGGGCAGCTGGCCAGCTACCAAGCTGCAGAATGAAGGCAAAGGCACCCTCAGCATAAACGATAAGGGAATGGAAAGGGAGGGGACTGGAAAGAAACATCACATGCTTAACTAGCCCTATTCACCAGCAACTCCCAAAGCCTGCCTGGTGGCCAAAAGGAGCATCCCCTCTGGAGACCATCCCTCAAGACCTAGCTTAGGACCCTGGCTCAGCCCAGCGATGCTGAGAGGGTGTAGAGGAAGACAACCAGGTAAATCCAGAGTAAAGGCAGACAGACCCAGACCCAAACAGGAGCCTTATGTAAATAACTTCTAATTTTCCTGCTTTTCCTTCTTATCTCTTTCCCCACACATCTTCCCTTGGTATTTCTCTTCCATGTTATTTCCCCTCTTAGAAATGACCACTAATCACAAACTTTATAAAAAGTTTTAAATAAAAGATAAATGCTGTAAGATGTCCCAAACCTCTGGTTACGTGTCAGTGTATTTGTTACAGCATTGCTGCTATCTTGCTTTAAAACTGTAAGCACCATGTAGCTGGGGACCATCTCTGTGGAATGGATGTTGTAGAGGGTCCACAAGGCTGTACAGGAGCTCACTGGACATTTCATGGTTTGTTCCATATATATTTGTTACAAGGCATGTGACTTCTCCTCGTAGACTGTCCTTTCTTTTTTAAAGAAAACCAAATTTGAGAATCCAAGCAGTATATCTGGGATGAAATTATGATGCTGTGAGTACACTCTCCTGATCCTTCTGGCTTTTAGAAGCAAAGATAAGATTCTAATTCAATTAAACAAGGTAAATCCTTGACTCTTGGACTTTTAGGTAAGAGGATGCCTGATATATAATGACCCAGGTTAAGGCCTATGAAAGAGGCAGAAACTGAAACCTGCAGAAGAGAAACTTGCTTAAATGCACATGACACAAACCGTCAACCAGTTTTAAGAGCTGTCTTTGGTCACTGAGAAGCAGTGGACTCTAGTGGGAATGAGCACAGGCTGTGGAGCCAGAGTGATGAAATTCAAATCCAGGCTCTGCCAGTGACTCACTGGGGACCCTGGGACAGGCTGAGCCTCCCTGTGCCTCAAGTAGCTCATCTGTGAAATGGTGCTACAGATGGCAATTGATCCGTTGAGGCGTCCTGAGGACTAAATGGCTCAGTACCATGAAAAGTACATAGGCAAATGCTTACTTATTGTACTAATAAACGTCAGCTTTTTACTAGCATCTATTTCTGTAGTATTAGTATTTTATTATGATTTTTATCATCATCAGATCACCATTTCATGAAGGCTTTGAGGCCTCTGGTGAGTAGGCCCGGAAGTGACTCAATCCAAAAAAGGACAAGCACTTCCTGTAGGACACGACACTGTACACCATGCTGTCTGAAGGGTGCACATCTGATGCGAAAATGATAGAGCCCGATCTTTGCTTAGATGTCAGCTTCCTGGTCAGCTGTGTGGCAAACCCAGTCTAACCCCCCCAGTGCCAGCTGACCACACACACACCATTTCCCCACATCTCCCACTTCCCTACTGTGTCTCCATTTACGTCACTTATGTTGCTCTGTCCACACCCTCCTCTCTGGTTCAGGTCCTCAACCTCAAAGCACGTCCAGGCGCCACTTTCATGTAAATTACACGTGAAATGTAAAGCGCAGGCTCTTGTTCCCACCAGTAAGCTGAGGGCCTGAATCAAAATCTTTGGAAAGCAGGTCCAGAAATCTGCCCTCCAGGGGTTTCTGTTACACATACCAGTATCGGAAGCACTCTCACTTTATCTGGGCACTCACCTCATGCCTCCTACTTGACTATTAATTGCTTTACTCACTCACAACACCTACTTTGATTCCTTTCACCGCAATTCTATGTACACAGTAGGTTTTCAATGACCATTAATTTACTAAATGTTTGCTGACAAGCCAAAGCCACCTTAGGATCTCGTCATGTTAGGCAGGGGAAGACGGGCAAGATAAGCCATCGTCTCTGCTGCAAAATCAGACACAGCCTCTGATACTCTGAACAGCTCCAACAAGCGTCCTAATGGTATGCGGTGGATTGTACAGTTAAATAACTCCACTCCAAAAGAAAAAAAAAAAAAAGAAAGTGGCAGCAGTAGAGGAGAATGCACAAAGACCCAGCTGCCTGCAACATGAATAGCCTGGCGGGGCCATCCCACCAGAACCCACGGAGAATACAGATCAGAGGAAAATGGGAAATCTGAGAACAGCCAGGGCCTCGACCTCGCCAACCATAATCCATTTTCAACTCCCCTTTCCTTTGCTTCCCCTCGCCTCTGTCCCTCCCCAAACCTAAAGTTATTCAGCACAACTTGAGAGCTGTAAGGCAAAAAGAACCGGCACTGTGTGGAAACGAAGGGTCCCGATGCTGGCTCTGCAGCTGGGCCCCGGCTACATTGTGCTCATTATTCCTGGCAGGCCTGGGCCCAGGAGGGAGATCCTTCTGCAGCTGGCATTTGGTGAGCTAAATTACTCGCAAGAATCAGAGAGGAAACACTGCACTTTGTTCCTGGGGATGATCTGGAAAAAAAAAAAAAAAAATGGCGGAGGCCTGAAGATTTTAAAGAGAAATTTCAAGGCTCAAAAATCTACCTTTGTTTTGTTGTTTTGAAACCAAGGAATATGACTCTGAACACAAAGGTGACATTGGCTCTGAGAATGAAAGGCTGTAACTCCAGGACGTTTGCAATTAAAATGTAAATATGTAAAGTTGATTATTGTATGCAATTTGAAGAATGATACCTTAGAGGTTTTCTTCCTTGAAACAGAATCAAAAAGCTGGAAAGTACCTCAGGAAGTGTTGGCCCAGATCCCTGACTCCAGGATTATCATTATCTACACCTGGAATCTCCTCTTCAAGATTTCTAGGGCTGAAGAGGTCATAAATTTTTTATAGCCCAGTGGAAGTGGTTTTCACGTTGAACACAGAAGTTCTTCCCTGTATCCAGCTGAAATCATTGCTGATTTCCCTTTGTCTAAGCAGCCCCACAGACTGATGCCAGGGCAACCCTCATTCTCTTTGGCATGCTCTTCTGAATTCCTTCTATTTCTTTTTCAGCATCCCTCTAGAAGTAAAATAAATAAACCTGACCTAAAGCAGTACACAGAAAAAAATAAGTCCGGGAATCTTGAACCCTATATTCCTTGTCAGAAATATTATAGCTTTTATTCTCCTAGCATCTCTCTCTCTCTCTCTCTCTCTCTCTCTCTCTCTCTCTCTCTCTCTCACACACACACACACACACACACATATACATACACACACACACACACACACACACACACACACACACATCTCTTTTGTATCTGGATGGCATTGCTAGGTCTTTTTATTTTGTAATTGCATTTTCCCTCACATTTAAACACACTCTCTAGACTTTATCAAACTTCTCCTTATACTGGTCCCTAATTGACTTCATCTTGCTTTTGAGGGACCATTTTTCCCAACAGGAACAGAATTCAAAATGACTCTAGGCAATCTCTAAAGGAAATATAAGCCAATTTGATTCCTTTCAAATTTAATGAGTAGTTTTGTAATTCCTTTATATCACCAGTTCACCAAAAGCATTGCATACAATGGGACTGAATTCTGTGGGTCCACTCTCTCCCACTGAAGCAGAGCCACTGGCCACTTCTTTCTGGGAGCTGGAAGTTCACCTTAGCAGAATTACCATTTAAAAACACTTTTTCAAATGGAGTCATATAACTCACTTGCCTAAATCCCTCTGATACTTCTCCATAGTACTTAGAGCAAAATCTAAACTCCTTGCCATGACATCAAGGCTCCCTATAGCAGGACACGCACCAGACTCCACTACAAACCATAACATTCTCACCTTCCCAGGTTCACTGGCCCATTGCTTTCCATCTAAAATGCACGAGACCATTAGCCCTCCTGATCCTTCTGCCTGACAGATTCTTCTCCAAATTCTTCACACACTGGCTTTCTCACCAGCCAATGTTTGTTCATCTGTGCTTATTCCTCCCTCCGCCTCCAACTAACAGTTAAGCCCCATAAAGATGCCCGGTGGGGTCTTGCTCTCAGTGCCTCCAGTGCTGGGCAGACACTGAGCACCCAGAGCATTTGTGGGATGAATGGACGTGTGTGAGGTTTCGTGCACACACTCAAGATTGCTGCAGGCTCCAATCCGACCACAGCTATGCAAGAACTGGGGAGGGGATGGAATACTGCAGCAGGAAAGATCAATGGATCTTTGCTTCCCTAACCTGGAGAGCAATAAGGAAAGGAGCATAGCTACAGGTTATAAAAGAAATCCACAAGCAAACATGCATTTTCCTGCCCGTTAATTTAATTTCACTACTCAAAACAAATTTCTGATGACGAAATATGCACACGACATATTTTCTTTGTTACCTCTAAACCGATGACTATATTCATCAACATATGCCAAAAAGAATATCGTGTGAGAAAGAAGCCAAAAGCTTACCAAAATTATGCATCACCTTTCTGGTTTTCTTTCCATGTCAACATTATGGTTTACAGAAATGAGAAACGTTTTTTAAACGTATTCTGAGGCATGAATATTGGCATAAATTTTGAGAGCTGAAGAAAAACAAAAATGTCAAAATTACCCCCAAAGGATTTGGAAGTACAACCATTGAGAAACTTGTTTTGTTTTTTGATCTTTAAGATATATTTTATTCAGACTGCAACTACAAAGGGAGGGATTACCATTAAGGACAGGACTTTTCTTGTCGGGCACAAAGTTCCACAGGGCTACAGAAAATATGGTGAGAGTTGAGAGCGGTGAGCTCTTTGTGGTGAAGCTCTCCAGGGAGCAGGAGACCAGCCAGCTACTCAGAAGGCTGCTGATCAGGGTTCTGAAGACCCTTGGGCATCACAGCGGTCGACAAAAGGATGCACGCAGGGAGATGAGAAAATGGAGGCCAAGGGAGTGAGTTATCTGTCCAAGGTGACACAAAGTACAATTGGCTGAGTCAGGATTTGATCCCAGAGCCTGTGTTCTTCATCACTATGCTGAATTTCTTCCGATAAGGCTCTTGTTAACACAGACTATGTGGGACACATACAGGAGCATGTTGCTGGCAATTAACACGGACCTGCTGGACTGTCAGGTAAAACAGACCTTCAAATGGTGGAAGAGTAAGACGCGGAGATCACCTTCCTCCCCACAAATACATCGAAAATACATCTACATGTGGAACAATTCCCACAGAACACCTACTGAATGCTGGCAGAAGACCTCAGACTTCCCAAAAGAGGAGGGGTGAAAACCAAAGCTGAACCCCAGGAGCTGTGCGAACAAAGAAGAGAAAGGGAAATTTCTCCATGTGGCATCAAGGAGCAGGGATTAAAACCCCAGAGTCAACTTGAGGTACCCTGCATCTGTGGAATACCTGAATAGACAACAAATCAACCCAAAATTGAGGCAGTGGACTTTGGGAGCAACTGTAGACTTGAGGATTCCTGTCGGTAACTGACTTGTTTTCTGATTTTTATGTTTATCTTAGTATAGATTTTAGCACTTTTTATCATTCGTAGATTTATTTACTGGTTTGGTTGCGCTCTGCTTTTTCTTTAATTACTTTCTTATTTTTTTATTTTAACTATTTTTCAATTGGATTATTTTACTTTATTCTATTTTATATTATTTATTTATTATTTTTGATTTTTTTCTTTCTTTTTTTCTCCCTTTTCTTCTGAGCCATGTGGCTGACAAGGTCCTGGTGCTCTGGCTTGATGTCAGGCCTGAGCCTCTGAGGTGGGAGAGCCAAGTTCAAGACACTGGACCACCAGAGACCTCCCAGCCGCAAATAGTATCAATTGGCGAGAGCTCTCTCAGAGATCTCCGTCTCAATGCTAAGACCCAGCTCCACTCAATGACCAGCAAGCTCCAGTGCTGGATACCCCATACCAAACAACTAGCAAGACAGGAACACAATCCCACCCATTAGCAGAGAGGCTGCCTACCATCATAGTAAGTTCACAGACACCTCAAAACACACTACCGAACGTGCTCCTGCACACCAGAAAGACAAAATCCAGCCTCATCCACCAGAACACAGGCTCCATTTCCCTCCACCAGGAAGCCTACAAATGCGAATGAACCAACCTTACCCACTGGGGGCAGACACCAAAAACAACAAGAACTACGAACTTGCAGCCTACAAAAAGGAGACCCCAAACACAGTAAGTTAAGCAAAATGAGAAGACAGATAAATAAGCATCAGATGAAGAAGCAAAGTAAAAACCCACCAGACCAAATGAATGAAAGGAAACAAGAAAAAGAATTCAGAGTAATGATAGTAAATATGATCCAAAACCTTGGAAACAGAATGGAGAAAATACAAGAAAAGTTTAAAAAGTACCCAGAAGAACTAAAGACCAAACAAACAATGATGAACAACACAATAGATGAAATTAAAAATTCTCTAGAAGGAATCAATAGCAGAATAACTGAGGCAGAAGAACAGATAAGTGACCTTGAAGATAAAATAGTGGAAATAACTACCACAGAGCAGAATAAAGAAAAAAGAATGAAAAGAATTGAGGACAGTCTTAGAGACCTCTGAGACAACATTAAATGCACCAATATTCAAATTCTAGGGGTCACAGAAGAAGAAGAGAAAAAGAAAGGGTCTGAGAAAATATTTGAAGAGATTATCGTTGAAAACTTCCCTAATATGGGAAAGGAAACAGTCAGTCAAGTCCAGGAAGCACAGAGTCCCATACAGGATAAACCCAAGGAGAAACATGCCCAGAGACATATTAATCACACTATCAAAAATTAAATACAAAGAAAAAATATTAAAAGCAGAATGGGAAAAGCAACAAATAACATACAAGGCAATCCCCATAAATTTAACAGCTGATCTTTCAGCAGAAACTCTGCAAGCCAGAAGGGAGTGGCAGGACATATATAAAGTGATGAAAGGGAAAAACACACAATCAAGATTACTGTATCCAGCAAGGATCTCATTCAGATTTGACGGAGAAATTAAAATCTTTACGGACTAGGAAACCTAAGAGAATTCAGTACCACCAAATCAGCTTTACAGAAATGCTAAAGGAACTTCTCTAGGCACGAAACAAAAGAGAGGGACAAAACTACAATAACAAACCCCAAACAATTAAGAAAATGATAATAGGAACATACATATCAATAATTACCTTAAATGTAAATGGATTAAATGCTCCAACCAAAAGACACAGACTAGCTGAATGAATACAAAAACAAGACCCGTATATATGCTGTCTACAAGACAGCCACTTGAGACCTAGGGACACATACAGACTGAAAGTGAGGGGATGGAAAAAGATATTCCATGCAAATGGAAATCAAAAGAAAGCTGGAGTAGCAACTCTAATATCAGACAAAATAGACCTTAAAATAAAGACTATTACAAGAGACAAAGAAGGACACTACAAAATGATCAAGGGATCAATCCAAGAAGAAGATATAACAATTGCAAATATTTATGCACCCAACAAAGGAGCACCTAAATACATAAGGCAAATGCTAACAGCCAAAAAAAGGGATATCGACAGTAACACAATAGTAGTACGGGATGTTAACACCCCACTTTCACCAATGGATAGGTCATCCAGAATGAAAATAAATAAGGAAACACAAGCTTCAAATGATACATTAAACAAGGTGGACTTAATTGATATTTATAGGACATTCTGTCCAAAAACAACAGAATGCAATTTCTTCTCAAGTGCTCATGGAACATTCTCCAGGAGAGATCACACCTTGGGCCACAAATCAAGCCTTGGTAAATTTAAGAAAACTGAAATTGTATCAAGTATTTTTTCTGACCAAAGCACTATAAGAC
Organism: Neophocaena asiaeorientalis asiaeorientalis; assembly: GCF_003031525.2. Taxonomy (NCBI): domain Eukaryota; kingdom Metazoa; phylum Chordata; class Mammalia; order Artiodactyla; family Phocoenidae; genus Neophocaena; species Neophocaena asiaeorientalis. The sequence goes on along the minus strand of NW_020172738.1, from coordinate 3,213,784 downwards.
TAGATATCAATTACAGAAAAATAAACTGTAAAAAATACAAACAGATGGAGGCTAAACGATATATTACTAAATAACAAAGAGATCACTGAAGAAATCAAAGAGGAAATCAGAAAATACTTAAAAGAAAATGACAATGAAAACACGATGACCCAAAACCTATGGGATGCAGGAAAAGCAGTTCTAAAAGGGAAGTGTATAGCAGTAAAATCCTACCTCAAGAAACCAGAAAAATCTCAAATAAACAACCTAATCTTACACCTAAAGCAATTAGAGAAAGAAGAACAAAAAATACCCAAAGTTAGCAGAGGGAAAGAAATCATAAAACTCAGATCAGAAAGAAATAAAAAAGAAATGAAGGACACAATAGCAAACATCAATAAAACCAAAAGCTGGTTCCTTGAGAAGATAAACAAAATTGATAAACCATTAGCCAAACTCAGCAAGAAAAAAGGGAAAAGACTCAAATCAACAGAATTAGAAATAAAAAAGGAGAAGTAACAAATGACACTGCAGAAATAGAAAGAATCATGAGACATTACTAAAAGCAACTCTATGCCAACTAAATGGACAGCCTGGAAGAAATGGACAAATTCTTAGAAAAGCACAAACTTCTGAGACTGAACCAGGAAGAAATAGAAAATAAAAACAGACCAATCACAAGCACTGAAATTGAGAATGTGATTAAAAATCTTCCAACAAACAAAAGCCCAGGACCAGATGGCTTCACGGACAAATTCTATCAAACATTTAGAGAAGAGCTAACACCTATCCTTCTCAAACTCTTCCAAATATAGCAGACAGAGGAACACTCCCAAACTCATTCTACAAGACCACCATCACCCTGATAACAAAACCAGACGAAGATCTCACACAAAAAGAAAACTACAGACCAATAACACTGATGAACATAGATGCAAAATCCTCAAAAATAAAATACTAGCAAACAGAATCCAACAGCACATGAAAAGGATCATACACCATGATCAAGTGGGGTTTATCCCAGGAATACAAGGATTCTTCAATATATGCAAATCAATCAGTGTGATAAACCATGTTAAAAAACTGAAGGATAAAAGCCATATGATATGCAGAAAAAGCTTTCGACAAAATTCAACACCCATTTATCATAAAAACTCTCCAGAAAGTAGGCATAAAGGGAACTTACCTCAACGTAATAAAGGCCATATATGACAAACCACAGCCAACATTGTACTCAATGGTGAAAAACTGAAACCATTTCCACTAAAATCAGGAACAAGACAAGGATGCCCACCCTCACCACTATTATTCAACATAGTTTTGGAAGTTTTAGCCACAGCAATCAGAAAAGAAAAAGAAATAAAAGGAACCCAATTTGGAGAAGAAAAAGTAAAGCTGTCACTGTTTGCAGATGACATGATACTATACATACAGAATCCTAAAGATGCTATCAGAAAACTACTAGAGCTAATCAATAAATTTGGTAAAGTAGCAGGATACAAAATTAATGCACAGAAATCTTCTGCATTCCTATACACTAATGATGAAAAATCTGAAAAAGAAATTAAGGAAATACTCCCAACAAAAAAATAAAATACCTAAGAATAAACCCACATAAGGAGACAAAAGACCTGTATGCAGAAAACAATAAGACACTGATGAAAAAAATTAAAGATGATACAAATAGATGGAGAGACATACCATGTTTTTGGATTAGAAGCATCAACATTGTGAAAATGACTATACTACCCAAAGCAGTCTACAGATTCAATGCAATCCCTGTCAAACTATCAATGGCATTTTTCACAGAACTAGAACAAAAAGTGTCACAATATGTATGGAACCACAAAAGACCCTGGATAGCCAAAGCAATCCTGAGAAAGAAAAATGGAGCTGGAGGAATCAGGCTCCCTGACTTCAGACTATGCTACAAAGCTACAGTAATCAAGACAGTATGGCACTGGCACAAAAGCAGAAATATAGATCAATGGAACAGGAAAGAAAGCCCAGAGATAAACCCATGCACATATGGTCACCTTACATTTGATGAAGGAGGCAAAAATATAAAGTTGAGAAAAGACAGCCTTTTCAATAAGTGGTGCTAGGAAAACTGGACAGCTATGTGTTAAAGAATGAAATTAGAACACTCCCTAACACGATACACAAAAATAAACTCAAAATGGATTAAAGACCTAAATGTTAGGCCAGACACTATAAAACTCTTAGAGGAAAACACAGGAAGAACAGTCTTTGACATAAATCACAGCAAGATCTTTTTTGACCCACCTCCTAGAAAAATGGAAATAAAAACAAAAATATACAAATGGGACCAAATGAAACTTAAATGCTTTTGCACAGCAAAGAAAACCATAAACAAGACGAAAAGACAACCCTCAGAATGGGAGAAAATATTTGCAAATGAAGCAACTGACAAAGGATTAATCTCCAAAATATACAAGCAGCTCAATATCTAAAAAACAAACAATCCAATCCAAAAATGGGCAAAAGACCTAAATAGACATTTCTCCAAAGAAGATATACAGATCGCCAACAAACACATGAAAGGATACTGAACATCACTAATCATTAGAGAAATGCAAATCAAAGCTACAATGCAGTATCCCCTCACACCAGTCAGAATGGCCATCATCAAAAAATCTACAAACAACAAATGCTGGAGAGGGTGCGGAGAAAAGGGAACCCTCTTGCACTGTTGGTGGGAAAGTAAATTGATACAGCCAGTATGGAGCACAGTATGGAGGTTCCTTGAAAAACTAAAAATAGGACTACCATATGACCCAGCAATCCCACTCCTGGGCATATACCCTGAGAAAATCGTAATTCAAAAAGAGTCATGTACCACAGTGTTCATTGCAGCTCTATTTACAATAGAAGGACATGGAAGAAACCTAAGTGTCCATCAACAGATGAATGGGTAAAGAAGATGTGACATATATATACAATGGAATATTACTCAGCCATAAAAAGAAATGAAATTGAGTTATTTGTAGTGAGGTGGATGGACCTAGAATCTGTCATACAGAGTGAGAAAGAGAAAAACAAATACCATATGCAAACACATATATATGGAATCTAAAAAAAATAATGGTTCTGATGAATGATTCTGGAATAAAGACGCAGATGTAGAGAATGAATCTGAGTACATGGGGAGAGGAAAGGGTAAGCTGGGACGAAGTGAGAGTGGCATGGACATAGATATACTACCAAATGTAAAACAGATAGCTAGTGGGAAGCAGCTGCATCCTACGGGGAGATCAGCTCGGTGCTTTGTGACCACCTAGAGGGGTTGTGTAGGGAGTGTGGGAAGGAGACGCAAGAGGGAGGCGATGTCAGTATATACGTATACATATAGCTGACTCACTTTGTTATGCACCAGAAACTAACACAACATTGTAAAGCAATTATACTCCAATAAAGATGTTTAAAAAAAAAAAGAAAATATGGTAAGAAAACTATTTCATTCACACATACCAAACTTATACCTTTATGTGAACCCCAAAATGATGAAGAGTGCTATATCATTAAGAAAAATAGAGCAGGGTATGGATTCAGACTACCGTCACTCAATGAGCTTATTCTGTTAGTCGTTTGATATTTTCATTCCTAAAAAAGTTATCACTTTGAACAAGAGCCTTAAGGGTATACATCCTTTTGTCTGCCCCACCAAGAGGTTCCCTGATGGCCATTTGCCTCATACCTTGCAGCCACTGTGAGTTCTGGTCTTCATCAGGGGCGTGGTGGTGCACAGCTCAATGGCCTCAGGCTCATGGAAAATGACTGCTGGCAGAGGTTCCTTTTTCAGTGTTAGGACATTCAACTTAGACTTCAGCATGGTCTGAAAGTGCTGGAAAGCAGAAAAAAAAAAAACCAAACAGAGTTAACTCATTTGGAATTATACAGGGTGCAACTGTACAGCAAACCCAGTAGCAAAATCTTTGTTTTATGAATTCTGTTTTACTAGAGCAGGCCAAAAGGTATCAAGTGAAATAGAAGGAAAAAACTGTCAGGATACCACCAAAATGAAACTGTGAGAGACAGCCAACCCCTACACAGAAGCCATGAAAACACGGGGCAGTGGTGAGTCACCAGGACCTTGCTCTGAGAGGTTCTTCCAAAGTGATACGTATAGATGAGATTCTAGACATGTAATCCATGCTGAATTCAGCAAAATAAGTGAAGATGTTGGGAAGGGGATGTTACAGGAGATACTTTGGGGAAAGTCTAGAGGTAATGAAAAAGGAGAAGAGCTGATGAAAAACACACACACAGGACTTCTGTTTTCTGCCTTCTCTACTTCTGCCATGCATTGGCTGTAGAACTTTAGAAAATTCGCTGTTTCTCAATGGACCATTTTATCTGCTGCCCCAGGCCAGGACTCCAGGTAAATATTCATTCTATACGCAACTCCTGTTGGCACTAGTCTTGAAATATGCCCAGAATCCAGCCATGTTTAATCACCACTATCTATCTATATACCCAATCCAGGCACCATCATTGTTTGGTCTATTATAGCAGCTTCCAAACTAATCCTGCCATTTCCAACCTTGCCACACAGCAGCCAAAGGGGATCCTTCTAAAATCCCACCATGGCTGTCACCCTTCTGCCAAAAGTCTCCCAAGTCTTCCCCACTCCTCACTGAAAAATTCTAAGTCCTTACTTTGGCCTTCAAGCCCATGCATGATTCAGGGACCCAAAGTGGCTCTAACCTCATTTTCCATTTTCTTGGGTCCAGTAAACGATGAATGATAAATTCATGTCAATAATCTAAAATTAAAAAAATTTTTTTAACTTAGAACAGGATTAAACAGCAAATTAAAAAAAAAAAAAAAAGGAAGGAAAACCACCATGATTCCAGAGAGAGATTCATGGAAGAAAAGAAAAAGCTTTATTGTCAGTACTTTTAATGGCACTTTTTTCTACTTTTTGAATGGAGGACATTGATTTTCATTTTATACTGGGCCCCACAAATTATGTAGCTAAGTTTGGTACACATAAATACTCAGTAGAAGCTGTCTGAATCAATGAAGTCTCCCAAGTACCTAAAACATCACCTGAAACCTTACAGATGTCCAAGGAGTATTTGTGGAAGGTAATGCAGGTAATAAAATGAAAGAAAAATACACAGCACAAATGTAAAATTAATGATCTATAAACCAGGGTTCATGAAGTATACCTGCTCACTACTTCATCCAACTTGATCTTTCTGGACCTGCTATGGTTTGTAAAACACAGTACTGAAAGAAGTGAATGATGACATATATACACAAGTACACTCACCGAAATATAAATCACCAAAAACAGTTCCCATACAATTCAATATAAAGGCAGTAGTGGTTTTGAAATCTGTATCAGGATTTCAAGGCCTGCATTTCACAAGTCCACACAGAATCTACTAGAACTCCAACTGACCACTTTGATGGTCAGTTTTACATGTTAACTTGGCTAGGCTACCATGCTCAGATATTCAATCAAATACTAATCTAGGTACTGCCATGACGGTACTTTGTGAATGTGGTAAAAGTCCATAATCAGTTGAATGGAAGTAAGGGAGATTATTTTAGATAATCTGGGTGGGCCTGATTAAATCAACTTACAGGCTTTAATAGGTGAGCTGAGGCTTCGCTGAAGAAGAAATTCCACCTGTGAATAGCTATTTCAGTCTCTGTCAGAGTTCCAGCCCACCCTTCCTGACAGTCTGCCCTAAGGATTTCAAACTTGCTTAGCCAGCCCCTACAATCACATAAGCCAACTCCTTGAATAAACCTCTTAATATATATCTCCTAGTACTTCTGTCTTTCTGACTTAACCCTAATTGATAAAGCCACATTTTAGAATACAAAGTTGCCAGCTCTGATATTTTTTAAATGGGAGAGAGACTTGCACTTAGGTCTCCCAAGGAGTAGTGATTTGCAGTTTTTTAAATGTAAGGAAATCTTCATATTAATTGCATAAATGCAAGTCTTCATATTAATCTGGAAGTTTCTATCTTTGCTCTTAATTGATTCCAGTCCAAGAGGGTGCAGGTTTAGGGTTGCAAAGTGGTCTGGGAAGAGCAACAGAGATCCCTGGGAGGGACAGCTGAAGTTAGTTTGCCTCTGTGAGCAACTACCTGGAGCTATGGGATGAAGATGTTGAAGGGAGAGGGGCTCAGAAGACAAAGTAATGAGCAAGTGGGAACACTCTCCCTCGGCTGCCGTTTTGCTGGCGCTCTACGAGGGGTACATGAAATTGAAGCTCAACTCAGCCTGACTCGTGCCACACAGGAAGGTCCCAAAGATGGCACTAGAAGTGGCCCTGTTCTCATGCGGGTTGGACAATCAAGCTGCCCAGAAGTTCTGACACTGTCTTCCTGTCCCCACTATAATTCCCGTCAGAACCAAATGGTTCAATTACCAGGCACACAGAGAGACTGGAAGTTACAGATGGGCACATGTAAGGCCCCCTTGCCTGGGAGCTAAGTAAAAGAAATAAGCTTAGGGATAGGAAAATAAGGGAGTTCAAATTCCAACTTCAACAACAATGTGTGGTGTAACCTCAACTACATAATTCTACAGAGTTTGGGCATCTCCAGCCAGGTAGATAGCTGCCCTGTAATCACTCACCAATCCAACCATCCACCTTTACTCAACAGCCCCACTCAGCCAGCACTGTGAGAGGCACAGCTGGAACAGAAATAAAATGTGAACCTCTGCTTGAAAGATTTCTCACAATCAAGAGAGACTGTGAAATCAAATGACAACAGTTCTACATGAGAAGTTCCTTACAAGAGCTAAAGAAAAAGGCTAAGACAATATTTGAAGGTGAAATAGAGAAAGTTTTTTTTTAATGTCTTTAAAACATTAAAGAAAAAAAGTGTTTTTTTTTTTTTTAATGGCATTGTCCTTTTTGTCCACTGTGAAAGGATGAAAGTAAAGAAGGAAATAAAATGTAGATTATGTGCTGAATCATTGAGTCTACAACAATACATACTTCTACAGAAAATTAACATTTTTATGTAACTCTGAGTCTGTCTTGTAAACCTTCAGTGGTCGAAGTGTAATAGCTAAAGCTGCTTCTGATAAGAACACCCTTCTGCCCCCCCCTTAGGGAAACTCCTCCTCTACCATATGCTGCTTTGTGAAATGGGGCTGTCATTCATAATTCCCCACCCCCAATGGAAAGAATACGTGACACAGGCTGACCATCTGAGTAACCCCATGTACCTGGCCAAAGGAATTGGTTCAGATGAAACTCAAGATTGGCTGAACAGAATCACCTGGGAGGTTGATATGTAGGCTTTTTGCTAAAAGGGGGTAAAGAGTTCAGAGCTGCTGCTGACCTTCTCTTCCCACGAGGTCTGTCGGTGAATGGTAAGACCACACAGAGACAACAGGAGAGCTTAGAAATGGAAAGTCACAGACGACAAAGCTGAGCCCCTGGATCCAGCTGCATCTGACTCAGATCTATCCACAGACTTACTGACAGAATGAACCAATACAGTGGCTTTTATGCTTAAGTGAGCTTGAGTTAGTTGTCTGATCCAAAAAATTCAGAGTCTCACCAATACAAAACTACTTTTTAATAAAAAACCATCTGTAAAAATAAAACGGAGATAAAAGTTTTAAAAGGACCTCATAAATGGTAATCTGCATAAATGAATAGCAACATTATCTTTAAAAAAAATAGTGAATCTTGCACTTAGTTATTGGAATAGGCTGAGCCGTAATGACCAAGCACCAAATAATAATCCAAAGAAAGTATTATAGTCCCTAGGTTATTAATATTTAAGGCAAAGCTCTCTGAGCTACTGCCAAAATAAGAGGAATCCCAAGTCTCAAGAGACAGGCGAATACTGTACCTGCAATAATAACACAATTCTTGCTGAGTAGCCAAGACCCATTTGCTATAACCGACTCTGTCAGAACTGCATGGCCTTATACTTCCTGGGCCTCAGTTTTCTCATCTGTCAACTTTAAAATGCTTGTTATGACCAGTCAAAAATAATATCACTTGTTCTTTGCATGGACATACAAGTGCAATAAAGATAATGCAACCTCAAATAACATAATCCAGTAGCATCATAAAAAGACAACACAAGGGCAATCTAATAGAGTAGCTTGGAAGAGCTACAGTCCCCAAATGACGGATGCACAGGGTTCCATAAAGAAAATGTGTTATTCATTCTTAAAGAAGGGACGTGAATAGCGTTGTAGAAAATTAGGGCACTGCCTAGGACAAATTAAACAAAGCTCTGCTTTCTACATTTGGTGCTTTATGTGCGATCCTAAAATAGAGCCTCTAAATCAAGCCCCATTATGCAGATGGGGTAATCGCATGCCCTGTATAATTTTACAGTTGGCGCTTCCTACTCCTATTCAGACATTAATCTCTGACAGTTTAGCAGGCAGAGATTTACATATTTTACCAATTCAAATCCAGTGTATCTCACCTTTGTATTGATTCTGCATCCAAAATACAGAACTTCTTTGGAAGGCAAATCCTGCCTCCTCTTTTTCTAAGATAACTGGAACACTGTCTTCACACAAATTAGAGGGAAGGCATTAAAGGTTTTAATCCCTGGCTCATCTTTGCATTTTGAAGGCTGACTAAAACGGTCAGTTTTAACTTGCAAATTACTGATTCAGTAATGCCCTAATCAAGCTTCAAAAATATTGCAAATGTTCTCAAGAGAACCACAAGGAACAAGTGGGTGAATGGAATTAATGGAAAAATACTCAGTACCCCAAACAAATGTTAATTTGTACAAGTGTACAAAAATCAGTAGGGCTCTGACTTTCTACACATAATCATTTTATTACTTTAGGGTTCTGTAAGAATTAGTGGAACTCAGTTGTGGTTTCCTTACATTGTATACCACTTGTCTTTTAAAATAACAAGTGTATTCAGGCCCCACATATGAATAAAGAAACAGGTGTGATGACTTTTGTGTCCTTTCATAAATTAGATCTAATAATCTTTTGCTTCTATTTAATGTATATTCTCAGAGTTCTGCTTTTAAATATTTATTCTAGCACCTTTACCCAAAAAATCCCATAAAAATGAGAAAAATATTTTGTTAAATAAACAGCATATGATTTGTTAGATGATTAGGAATAATTACATGAGTGAATAAAAGAAAATTTTACTTAAATTCAACTTTCATTTAAACACATTTTAGTGCAAAGGTTTTGTTTATTAGGTTTTGTCCTTTTTAAAAGTAAAGCAGGGTTGGATAATCTCTCCAAATCTAGTAGGCATATACAAAATTGCACTCTTTTATTTCAAGAATTAAAATTTTAATGCAATTTGTGTTGATCCGGTATTTCAAGAAAAGAAAGACATACACCAATTTGGCATGAAGCTTCTTGCTGCAAATTATCCTAGTAACTGCCATATTCAAAAAAGTTACAGCTTAAAGGCCTACATCCAGATATTCATAAATTTAAGACTGTCTATATCTATTAAACTGATAGCTATTATTAAACTAACTTAAAATACTCATGTTCACACACCCATACTTATTCATGCAGTTTTAATTATGGAAGATTTCTTTTGAACATCACAGATTCTCTCAAGAGATTATGTGGGAGAAGCATAAAAATAACTCCATGCCCACAGAGTATGCAAAAAGCCCCCAAGGCTTGTGAAAGACTCACTCAGGGGAGTGTGTGTATGTGTGTTTGTGTGTGTGTATCTACTTATTTACTTTTTGTTACTGATCTGAAATACATACATATGCACATACACACACAAAAATATACCTATGTGCTGCATCCCTAGCTTCAGAGGTTTCTGTAATTTTCTAAACTATTTTTGTATATGTTAACAGTTAAACAATTTATTGTTGAACACAGGTTGCAAGCTCACAGCCTGAAGGCATACTTAGCCTGTAAATAAGTTTTATTTGATTCACAGACTGCTTTATGATCAAAATTTGAAGTAGTATTCAAAAACTGAGATACATATGATTAAAATTTGCATTTCTACTTCTCTTGAAAGATCAGAATATCTACAAAAGCAACTTGCATTCCCTCAGGGCAACAATGAGCTCCAGCTGTTGCTGCAAACGCCCTTATTTACTTAGGCGTTTTCCTCTGCAATTCACCATGGTCCCTCCTTCCGCCAGTGCCAGATTTCCCTTCTATACTAAAGACCAGTGGGACTACCCTGGTGGCTCAATGGTTAAGAATCCGCCTGCCAATGCAGGGGACACGGGTTCAATCCCTGGTCTGGGAAGATCCCACGTGCCGCAGAGCAACTAAGCCCGTGCGCCACAACTACTGAGCCTGCGCTCTAGAGCCCACGAGCCACAACTACTGAAGCCCTTGAGCCCTAGAGCCTGTGCACTGCAACTACTGAGACCATGCACCGCAACTACCGAGCCTGCGTGCTGCCTGCATGCCTAGAGCCCGTGCTCCACGACAAGAGAAGCCACCACGGTGAGAAGCCTGCACACTGTAACGAAGAGTAGCCCCCGCTCGCCACAACTAGGGATACCCCATGTGCAGCAACGAAGACCCAATGCAGCCAAAAATAAAAAATAAATAAAGACCAGTGACTATTTATGCCTTACCAACTTCACTCCTATACTTGCTTGACCCTTACAGGCATCTGAATTTGCAACCCCTGATGGAAAACAACAAATGCTAAGAGCATAGAACAAAAATTCCACCCACTCATGAAAAAAATTCAAGTACAGCTGAATTAACTCATACCTATATTTAAATTATGAATATTCAACTAACGGAGTGTGAGTGAATGATAGAAGTATTAATAAAATGGGCCAATTGTCTGGTCATTCCACATAATTAAGTATGGGATAGGAATAAGCATTTAGAAATCTGTTCTTCTCTAAGTTATTCTCACATGCTCCTGGTGTATGAGTGTCTTATTGCACTGAATTCAATTAAACTGCTAAAGATCAATATTTTTTACTTCGGTTTCAATCCAGATGGAGTAACAGGAACCAAGTAGATCCTGCCACCTAAAACAACCAAATAAACTAGAAAAAAAATATGAAGCAACAGTTTGTGAGACACTGGATATCAGGCAATGAAGGACAGTGATCTCTGAAAGATGTGACACAAATGAGATAAGTTATAACTGTCCGGCTTACTACCTTGAGGGAGTCTGCAGGCTGCCATGAAGGGAGGAGAAGGGCCCTGCAGAGTCCCTGAGCTAAAGGTGACAGAGATGAAAGCCCAGGGAGACAAATAAAAGGGGATATCTGCACACAAAGAGAACTTTGAAAATAGTTGTGTACTAATCAGAGCATACATGAAAGGAAACCAACCAAAGGAAAAGAACCACTGGAAAGAACTAGAGATGAACGTGCTGGTGCTCACAGCGAACCAGCAATATTGTCTGTTTCCACCAATGAATGGAAAAACTCATGAGTCATAGGGCACTGGGTAGAGTACTCACTGTCTAGTCACAGTAGCAGGAAATAATTAGCACTAGACTAAATGCCACTCTGATTCCACCTGCAAATCTTTAAAAGATGATCCAAAATAATCAAAGTACTTCAGAGTAATTTACCTGAATTCCACAAAAATTGTTGAAAAATATTTATAGGATTACAAAAATATCCAGCAACCAACAAGGTAAAATTCAAAATGTCTAACATCCAATCAAAACTCACCGGGCATGCAAAAAGGCAGGAAAATAGAACCCATAATAGAGACAAATCAATTAATAAAAACCAGCCAAAATGACACAGATGTTATAATGACCAGGTAAAGACATTAAAACTGTATTTCATATATTCCAAAAGGTAAGCAGAGATATTGAAAATATAAAAAGATCCAAATTTAACTTCTAAAGATAAAAACTATAATGATAAAGGGGAAAAGCACACTGGGTGCTACTAACAGATTTCATTATAGAAAAAAAACATTGGTGAACTTGGAGACATAACAATAGAAACTATTCAAAATGCAACAGAGAGAAAAGAAGAAAAAAAATGCATCAAGGAGCTAAGGGACAACTTCAAATATCCTGATATATGTATAACTGGAGCCCCAGAGGAGAAGTAAGGAAAAACAAGAAAAAAACTGAGGAAACAGCTAGAAATTTTCTAAATTTGAGGAAATTATAAACCCACAAATACAAGAATCTCAATAAGCCCCAAGCAGAAGAAATAGAAGAAAATTACACCACAGCAAATCAAGAATTCTGGGTATAGAATGAAGGTAAAATAAAATTGAAACAATTCATTGCCAGTGGACCTTTTTTCTAGAAGAAACGTTAAAGAAAGTCAGTTGGGTAAAAGAAAAGATGAAAATATAGATCTATAAAAGGGAATGAAGAGCAGAGAAGAGAGTAACTACATGGACTAATAAGTTTCTTTCTTATAATTTAAAATTCATTCATTCATTCAATGAATAATTATCTATAATTTATAATAATTATCAGATAATTTTGACTATTCAAAATTACTAAAAATAATAACAATGTGGTACGGGATTTTAGCAGATATAAAAGTAAGATGTATTGCCACACTAGCACAATGGTCAGATAAGGTAAAAATGGAAGTGTACTACTGTAAGGATCTAACAGTATATATGACGTGGTTTAATATCATTTGAAGGTAGGTTGTAATAAATTAAAGGTGTATACTATAAACCATAAAGCAATGACTAAAATAACAAACCAGAGTTATATATAAGTATAAAGAAGATAAAATGGAATCATAAAAGGAAGGCAGAAATAGAGGAAAAAGTTAACCAAAAAAAAGATAAGACAAAAAGAAAACAAATAAGATAAAAGATTTAAAATTAAACGTGTCCACAATTGTATAAAATGTAAATGGCCTAAATATCTCAAATAAAAGAAATATATAGTGAGATTAAATCAAAAACAAAACCCAACTCCAGGCTGCCTATAAGAAATTCACTCTAAATATGAAGAAGCAAATAAATATGATAGACCACAAGGATAAGTAGAAAAAAAAACACAAATACGGTTGGCAATTTCAATACTGCTCTCTCCAAAATTGATAGAATGAGTAGACAGAAAAGCTGTAAGGATATAGAAGATTTGAATAGCACCATCAACCAACCTAACATGATTGATAATTATAAACCACTTTACCAAAAAACAGAATTCAAGTGTACATAAAACATTTACCAAGACAGACAAAATGCTGAGCCACAAAAAAAGTAAATTTAGGATTCAAGCTATACAAAGTAATAACAGAAAAATACCTGTAAATTTTCCAAATATATGTAAACTAAATAGCACACTTCTAAATAACCCATGGATGAAAGAATAAATCAAGAGGTAAAACAGGAATTAGTCTGAACTGAATGAAAATGAAAACATAATACATCAAAAATTCTAGGATGCCACTAATATGGTACTTAAGGGAAATTTTATAGCATAACTGCCAGTATTAGAAATATTAGAAATAGATTAGAACTGTAGAAGAAAGTTCTCTATTCAACAAACTTAGCTTCAAACTTAAGAAAAAAAAGCAAAGAATAAATGAAACCCAAAAGTAAAAGAAACCAAATAATAAAGACAAAGGAGAAATCAATGAAATATGACACAGAAAATCAGTACAATCAACACAGTGGCCTATCTTCAAGTTCACTTATTTGTCCTTTGGTTGTGTCGGGTCTACCGATGAGTTCATTAAAGTCTGTCTTCATCTCTGTTACTCTGTTGTTGCTGTTTTTGTTCTTGTTTTCCCTAGCAGTTTCATTTGATTCTTTCTTACAGTTTCTCTTTGCTGAAATTCCCCATATGTTCATGTATGCCCTCCACTTTTTTCTCTAGAGCCTTTGATATACTAATGACAGTTATTTTAAACTCCATACTCAGGTCGCCACTGAGTCTGGTTTTACTAATAGCTTTGTCTCCTCACAATGGAGAAGACAAACTATTTTTTCTCTTGATTTTTTGTACATCTTATATTTTTTACTGAATTCTAGACATCATTTCAGTAGTGTAGTAAATGCATTTATACCGGAAATGGACCACATTCCTTCTACAGCTTAGTGAGCATTAGTGCAGTGTGTCAAGTCAGTCTAGCCTGGAAATCGTCTGGGTTTGGGCTTTATTGCTGTAGTACAGACTTCAATTCCACCAGCGTTTCTTTGTCTTCAGGGTAGGGTCTAGTTTGCTGGGAAGAATGTCTCAATACTCGTGCTCCACCCTCAGCTTTCAGACTCCTCTGTACACCTGAGTGAGACAGTCTCTCTTGACACTTCTTCCCTGCCCCTAAAGGTTGACTGAAATTTCTTGATACTAGGTGCTTTCTAGGGCATGTCCTGTTCCTTTAGTCTTGGAAATTATGCTCTCAATGGTCTTGACTTTGCTACAAGGGACCTCTACTGTTCTGGATCCAGGCTGGTTTCTCACCTTTCCCCTAGATGTAGAGGACTTTTTCTTTTCTTCTCCACAATTTACAATGGGTCTTCACCTATGCACAATGGGTCTTCACCTTCAACCACCATTTCTTGACTCCTTCACCTATACCTTCACCTAAGGTAGGATCTGCCACCCTACCTTAGCTGTGAAATCTTATGCTTCTTAGGGAGAAGACTGAGGTGAGGCTTTGTGCCTGATAGCCGCACGTCAAGGGAGGCTTGCTCTGGCCTACAGCCTGCCTCTCAATCCCTCTCCTGAGCCCCAGTGGCGGTCAGTTTAGAGAAGCCTGCAAGACAGTGTGACTCCCCCATGGGTATACAGCCACCGTGGGTTCTATACTCTTGTGCTAGCCCATAATTGACTTTTAGCAAATTGTTAATAATTTTAGCTGAATTTTTCTTTCCTTCTTGTATCACAGGCCATCTTCCTCCCATCCTCTTCCACATGTGAGCCATAACTCATACGTAGTCGCTTTTTGGAGGCCTTAACCTCTGTATGTTGCAGGCTGGTTGGATGTACTATGACTTTGATGGATTCAAGAGAAGCTATGATTTTATAAACTATCTGACTTTTTCTTGCTGATAGGATGAAAGTGATGCATCCTAGGCAAAGGCATAAGTCAATTCATATTTTTAATCAGTTAAAAACTAAGTGCACTGAAGAATGCTTTGTGTTTGGGAGATACACATAAAATGTTGTGAAGTGCCTATCAGCATCATCTATCATTTCCAAAGTTCCTTTCCTCCAGACCCTGTTTCTTTCCATCTCAGATATTTACGGCTTCACCAATGCTGACTACTATCTGACTGTGGTCAGTTTCCTATCTCCCTTCTCAGATACTTCTTCTTAGAGATATATTGGTCCTATCCTCCCTCATAAATAAACGTAGAAACATAAGCCATGAAACTCTGTCGGAGGAACTAGCCAGCAATACAGACTACACCTTCCAGATGAACTAGACCAACTCCCTCATTTCACTGATGAAGAAAACAAAGCCCAGAGAAGTGAAGATTACGTAAGATTCTGAAGACTGTTTCTCACATTCTCCCAAGGGACTTCATTCGGGCCCTGAGTGTGGCCCCAGGGGCACCTACATGTTCCCATTTGAAATGCTTGACTTTATGGTGTCAGTAAATACCCTGCTCCTCAGGACCTGGCAGATAAATGTTCTGAACACACAGACGTTTACGTCTACACACATTTGGTTTTATTTTCGCTTCATTTTTGCTAGACAAAATTCCTCTAGAGGACAATGCTTTGGTTGATGCAGGATTGAACATTATCTTGGCAGGCTGGAAGGAAACTTAAAATAATTTTGTGCCCAGGCTTCAAATGGTCAGGAAGGTGACATGACAGAGCTCTGGCAAGACCAGAGTTTGCTTTGATCAGGGGTCAGTGGAGAGCGCTACACTGCAGTCATCTACAGAGGACTGAGAATTCATTTGCTATACATGATACCTTTAGGAGAGTTTTTTAAAAAGAGCAAAAATTAATCCACATTGAGGGAGACAGCAACTTTAATATTCTGTTGACTGTCCTCTCAATTATGATCACATCTATAAAGGCTTTTCTGAAACTCCTCACCTCCCAGCCCAGGTAGAATTAACCTCTCTGCTTTATGCCTGAACCATACCTGTACAATAGTGAGTATCTGCATAACACCTATAACACCTGAATGTACTGTTTACAAGGTTGTCTTTTCTTTGTAACCCTCATCCCTCACAAAGCACCTGACACAGAGCAGTCACGAAATAAATATTTAATGAATAAATGAATGATTAAGTGAGTAAAGAAAAACAACATAATTGGAATTTCAAACTACACACACGCCCAAATCACCCTGTTCTCATCTTCTTTCACTTCCTTCCATTTCTTGACTCCACACCACAGCTCACTACCATCAACTAGACTGTTGGGTTCTGAAAATCACCTTGGTAATGATCTCTGGTCCAAGTCCACAACCAGACAACAATCCAGCCTCACGTGTAGGGTGCTGACAACTCTCAGCCAAAGGAACCGTTACTAATGGCCATACTTGGTTCACAGAAATCATACAAATTTCCTTGGAAAGGAAGGAAATGCCTGCAGCCCCTCAAGATCCAACATGTAGGAGATGTAGGCCATCTCTCAGGCCAGTCTCACCAAACTACAATAGCAGAAAAGGCTCATCTCCACCCAGTCCTGGCAGAGATGGCAAACCATTTCAATGAGGAAAATGACTCCCTCTTGAGTAACAGCCAAAAGGTCCAAACATCTGAAGAGGGGTTTTCTGCTTTCCTCCAAATGGTTCAAGAATGGAATTTCCTTTCTTACTCCAGGGAACCCACAAGCAAATGTCAACTATGTTATCAACGCAGCATATGTAAGAAAACAAGGCAAGAGTAGGAGGAAGAGAGGGAGGGAGAGGAAAATTATTTAGAAAAGTCTTCATCAAAAAAATAAAATAAAAAGAAAGGAAAAAAGAAAAGAAAGTGTACTACTTCCCTAGGGCTGCCATAACAAGGTACCAAAAACTGGGTGACTTGAAACAACAGAAATGTATTGTCTAACAGTTCTGGAGTCAAGAAGCCCCAAATCTAGGTGTCAACAGGGCCATGGTCTCTTTGGGGGCTTGAGGGGAGAATCCTTCCCTCCCTCTTCTAGCTTCTGGAGTCTGCTGGTGAGCCCTGGCATTCCTTGGCTAGTAGATGCATCACTGCAGGCACATGGCTGCCTTCTCTGTGTGTCTTCACATCACGTTCCCTCTGTGTACGTCTGTCTCTGAGTCCAAATTTCCCTTTTTTGTAAGGATACCATAGTGGATTAGGTCCCATCCTAATGACCTCGGTTTAACTTGATGACCTCTGCAAAGACCCTATTTCTAAATAAGGTCACATTCTGAAGCAACAGGGATTAGGACTTCCACATGCCTTTTTTGAGGGAGAAGCAGGCACAATTCAGCCCATAACAGAAAGAGAAGGCACTCACCATGTGGACTCTTCATGGCTTCAAGCTTATCTGGGCACAGATATATCACTGGCCACTGCCAGTCAGTAGTACTTGTTTTCACTGCACCTGAACCCAAGGTAATGCTAAATGCCTCAGGACCAGACACAGAAAGTGGGCAGGACTTGCCCTGGGCTCGTCTGAGTTCAGTGGATCTGAATCTGAGTCTAAACTGCACAGTCATGAAAATGCCAGTGGTTCAACAAGCAGCCCTGGCCCCCTGAAGAAGCAATTCTACCCTGTGGTTAG
This sequence comes from Neophocaena asiaeorientalis asiaeorientalis, assembly GCF_003031525.2. Classification (NCBI taxonomy): domain Eukaryota; kingdom Metazoa; phylum Chordata; class Mammalia; order Artiodactyla; family Phocoenidae; genus Neophocaena; species Neophocaena asiaeorientalis. The sequence goes on along the minus strand of NW_020172738.1, from coordinate 3,196,197 downwards.
TCTGTTTTCTAAGCGTTCTTGAAGGCCAACTGCACCTGATACTTGTCAGCTTTCATTACCACCTTGTGCCCTACCTGCTCTGACATTGCTGGAACTAGAACACAATAACACATCTCAAACCTGTGCTGGTTTATTTTGACTCTTATTCATTAATACTCTCATGTGTTGAACCAGAGACTCTGCTGGGTATACAGTGTTGAATAACACAAGCATGCTTCCTGTATTCATGGAGCTGAACTTCAACGAGGGAGACTGACACTGAGGAAGTAAGAGTTCCCCCATTCCAAACAAAAACCATTCGTCACCTTTCTTCCTATTATTTGAGTCACAAAGTGCTAAGAAAGCCTACAGCTGACACTCCTGGTGCCCTGCCTTTAGCCCTAAGGCCTTCCCATGTCTGGCTGCCCTGTAACTTCACCATCAGTACCTGCTTCTCTCTGCCAGGGGCCTTTCCCAAAGCCAAAGAAGCAAGTGCAGTGGATGAACATCATTGGGAGTCCTCAGTCAGTGAATGACATAGAGTCAGAGTATAAATACCCCAGCTCCCCATCCTTACAAGTGGTTTAACTCTGAGTTGGGGGTACTTTTTTGTTTCGGTTTGGCTTTATGCTTGGTTTTTCACATTTCTGAGAACTTCCCGCAGGATTAAGTTTGATGACACAGCTCACTGCCTCCTCTCCTTTCCTGCCCCACCTCCCTGCTCCCAACCAATGTTTCCTGAACTTCCCAAAAGGCTACTTGCACTTAAATCTCAGGGTCTATTTCTGGAAGAACCCAAACTATTATAAAACCTAATTTCCCTTTAATTCACTTTTATTCAATTCACAAACTATTGATTACAGGCATTCTATTGGTACTTGATAATATTATGAAGTTCATAGTCAGATAAGGGAGAAAAAGCTGAAATTCAACCAGCTTAAATACATGGCAGAAGGACTTCCGGGAAGATGGCGGAAGAGTAAGACACGGAGATCACCTTCCTCCCCACAGATACAAGAGAAATACATCTACACGTGGAACAGCTCCTACAGAACACCTACTGAATTCCTTCCACCCCCAACCTGTCTGAGCGAAGAACAGACGCCCTCAGGCGACCTACACACAGAGGCGTGGCCAAATCCAAAGCTGAGCCCCCAGGAGCTGTGCGAACTAAGAAGAGAAAGGGAAATCCCTCCCAGCAGCCTCAGAAGCAGCGGATTAAAGCTCCACCATCAACTTGATGTACCTGCATCTGTGGAATACATGAATAGACAACGAATCATCCCAAATTAAGGAGGTGGACTTTGAGAGCAAGATTTATGATTTTTTCCCCTTTTCCTCTTTTTGTGAGTGTGTATGTGTATGCTTCTGTGTGAGATTTTGTCTGTATAGCTTTGCTTCCACCATTTGTCCTAAGGGTCTATCTGTCCGTTTTATTTTTGTTTTTTTAATCGGTGCTTTGTGACCTCCTGGAGGGGTGGGATGGGGAGGGTGGGAGGGAGGGAGATGCAAGAGGGAAGAGATACGGGAACATATGTATATGTATAACTGATTCACAAGAAAGAAGAAAGAAAATAAATTTAAAAATAACAACAACAAAAAAATTTTAAATACACTGCGGACATACAAATGAAATGTCTATAAGTATATAACAATTAAGTTTGCTGGAATTGGGTTAGGATAGGCTTTATGGAAGAAAGGACAACAGATCTGGGCTGAAAGTAAAGCTGTGTCTCTCAAAGTTTTCTACATAATCAGCCACCTAAGGAGCCCTTTTCAGACTTTTGTTTTTTCTCTAATTGCCTCCCTCACCCCCCTGACATTTTAATAGCACAGGTATGTTGTGCAGCTGTTTATGTTCTGTGGTACAGATATTCCCATTATAATATCTAATTTTTTTCCCATTCCAAGAACCAATTTTTGCCACCATTGAAAATGCATGAAGTAAAAAGGAGGGAAGGACGATACAGGTAAAGAAGCACCTTGAGAAGTGCCAAAAGATATGAATGTGAATAGCTTACAGAGGCAGAGATAAGTAGTCCAATTTGGTCTGTGATAAATTAAAAATGGCTGCACATTCTTTGACTCCCCTCACCTCAAGAGGAAGGGTCTACGTCCTTCTGGTTCAACCTTTAAGAGACTGGCAGCTTCCAGCTATTGTCTCTTCAACAGTAGGTCTTGGAATCTAGCCACCATGCTATGAGGAAGCTCAAACAGCCCCAAGGAGAGAAACATGCAGACAGGAAACAGCACAACCCAGCTGTGCTCCTAGCCAACAACCAACACCAACTTGCCAGCCACACAAACAAGCCATCTTTAAGTAGATCCTTTAGCCCTTGTTGAACTGCCTCAGCTGACCCCACAGAGCTCTGCTCTGTCCAAATTGCAGATTTATGAGCAAAATAATTGGTCATTATTGATCTACATATCTAATTTTGGAAATGACATGTTATAGAGCAATACATAACTGGAACATGGTGCTTGTAACCACTACTCAAAGCTACCAAATCTCACAGCAAAGTCACTACACATTCACACACCACAATCTTAACCAGGCTTTATTCATTGCTTTTGACTGGGCTGCATAGTGAGAAACTCAAGCAAACGCTGGGTAAACAAGTTGGGTAAACAAGCTTAAGTGACTGACTCATTCATATGGTTACAGGTCGTACTTTGCTTGTTAAATATGTAATTTTTTTTAAATTTTACGTAAGGCTGTTCTTGTTTATGAGTCAATTAGCTTGTCAGTAAAAACTATCACAAGTCTTTGTGAACAACAATGTTTTTGTATTTCCAAAAACCAGGAAGATAATAAATATTCTCAAGTAATAAAGAAAATAAGCCACCAGCCCTGAAAGGGTAGTTCAAAACAAGACAGAATCAAGTGCAAAATATTTTCAATTACACACGGTGGGCAAACGTTTTCCATGCTCATCCTGGAGGACAACAGAAAGAGGGATAAAGGAAAGGAGTAAATAAGTGATTCTAATACACTCTCATCCTCATGTTACCCTAATTCCTCTCTGAGGGCTGCTGGTCTGAAATTATCTTTTGATCTAAAACAAACAAGACCATTTCCTATCATTGCTTCCATTCACCACCTTCAATCAAATATTGACCTAAACATGGGCCACTCAATATTATGATTCAGTTATTTAAAAAGGTATTTTTACAGGACTAACATGAATAATCATGGTATCACAAATGCATGATACAAATGACACACATTTCATTCATTTCCTCTCTCAGGAAACAGACCCAAGTGGACTTTCCAATTTTCCGCAACCAAAAGGTGCGTTTGCGAAAGATTTTTTCTTCCATAAAATCTCCTGCTAATGCCAGCTGGACTGTCAGAGGGAGAGGGAAATCCTGCAATTGCTTAAGATGGCTTTTACTCATTGCCTTCCATCATGCCCCTCAAGTACAACACAGCTCCCTGCACTTGTTCCAAAAAATAATATCTATCAAAGCTACAAATTCAAAGCAGGTGCATATTTAGCATATAACTTTAGAACAAGTTTATATTTCCTTAGTTGCGTTCAGCGTGCTCGTAAAATCTGGATTTTTGCAGTTTCATCCAAAGTTCCTACAACCTTTTTTTCTTAAAGACAATTAGCAAATTAAATTAAAAACAAGAAGGATAAAAAAACTTTGACTCCCACCAGTGAACTGGCTTGGGAAACAACCTTAGGTCCACATCTAAGCATACATTAATGGGTTCCATTTGGCTCAGAGATCCCCTCAGCTCACAGTCACACACCCAGCAGACTCTGGCCTGGGGACATATGGCTTTTAGTTCCTGGATTCAGCACACATTCCAATACAGCTTTTGCTCTATGTTGTTTCTGTTAGGTAACCAGGTCCTCAAATTCAAAAGCCTACATTCCGGCAAGTTTCAAAAACTTTAGTTGACACTGACAGCACTGATGATGCTCACACAAGACCTTTTCCTATAACATTCATTCTGCAGATGAGCCGCGGCTGGCTTCAATAATTCTTGAAGGATGTCTGCATCTACTATGTCATCTGTTAATGTTTTACTCAACCCTACCATGAAACAGAGAAAGGAACTGTAGAAGCCCGAAATACCTAAATATCTCTTTTGTATGACAGACATCTTCACGTGCTTTTTTCCTAATCATGCAATTAGCAAAATAACGTATTGTGGGCCAGGAGGAATGCACCAGTGGGTCAAGAATACACGTAAGGGCTTCCCTGGTGGCGCAGTGGTTGAGAGTCCGCCTGCCGATGCAGGGGACACGGGTTCGTGCCCCGGGCCGGGAAGATCCCACATGCCGCGGAGCGGCTGGGCCCGTGAGCCATGGCCGCTGAGCCTGCGCGTCCGGAGCCTGTGCTCCGCAACGGGAGAGGCCACAACAGTGAGAGGCCCGTGTACCGCAAAAAAAAAAAAAAAAAAAAAAAAAAAGAATACATTTAAGAAGCTTCACTTCTTCCTCAACAGTGAGGGTCACTTGAATTTAAATGTTGGTTCCACCTCTTACTAGATGCATGAACTTAACCTTAACCTTCACATAACCTTCCAAGCTGCAGGCTGCTCATCTGTAGATGGGGACATTTATAGTGCCTACACTTCACTGGGTACAGGTCCTGACTCAGGGCAAGAGCTGGGAAGTTAGCCATAATTGCAATGCAAATCATTACATAATTAATGTCATTCATTACTAGGCTTATTTTCTTCTTTCCTTCCTTCGGTTTTGGTTTTTGCTTTTCTCATTACTCCTCAATTCTCCATCAGGTTACTTTCCTTTCCTTAATTGCACTGATTTCAACATTTCTTCTTTTCATCTCTCTGAAACACCAAGTGACCTGTTTCCCTTTGTGATCTATTTAGTGACGGGTGGATTCTGCAGATTGCTGGTTTTGCCCGCTGATAAAGAAAGGATTAACAAGAAAAGATGTTGATTGCACAGGCCAGGGAGAATGACTACCCAGTTAAAGCCCTGACATTTTACATCATCATCATGTCGTCATCATCATCTTGCCTAACATTTATTGAACTGTATTTCAGGTGCTATTTGAGGTGTGATGACTCAGGAAATGCTTAAACCAACTTTGCAGAACTCACAACTGAGAAACAAAGAGGTTTGATACCTTAGCCCACGTGTACCCAAAAGTCAAAATGCCCAAAACTGGGCTCCTTGTCTTCTCCAGGTCCCCTCCAGGAAACGTCTCCTCTCTCCAGAGCACCTATCTCGGCCCCAGCATCAACAAAGAGGTCAAAGAAAGAGATTAGGACTGCATTTTACTTCTCTTTCTTCCTTAAACTGCATATCCACTGAATCAGACTATCCAACCAGTTCTTTTGATCAAATCCCTCCACTAATATGTTTTTATATTATCAGAAGCTAAGGGGAAAAGGTGGAACCTGCCCTCCTTGAGGTGGTCCTGAATTTATGTTGTGATTTCCCGCTCGGATTCTCTATCCTCAGGAGAACGACCGCAAATTCACAGTGGGGAAGGCCAGGCGTGTGGCTGCTCACAACAGGCCATCTCCTGTGTCCTGTCCCTTCTGGCAGTCATTAGTTCTTGTCTAGCCTAAACCAGCGAGCTGTGATCTCAAAAGTCATCTTGATTAACAGTGGTATATACAGGTTTTAGCATATTTGCTTCAATTCGTTTTTTAAGAAAAAAATAAAGGTAATTCTTTTGTTGGTGATTATCCTATTTTCTCACATTTAATTTTTATTGTTTACCCATCTTTCTCAGTTACTCAAATCCTCCTTGAAATCATGCCTTAAACTCCATGGTTCATTTTCTATAATTGGCCAGGATGAAACCATCCCATTCATTTTGCGTACGTGTTTGTTAATTACACTCAAGTAAATGTATTTTATTACTTATAAAGGCATTTTGAATTGCCCAAATGGAAATTAAACCAAACCACTTCGGTTTCAAATACAGCCAAACTATGTGATCGAGGCTATACGGACTCTAAAAATTCAGAGGAGGGAAGACTCTCTTATGGTCTGGAGGCATCAGAGAAAGATTTGAAAGAGAAGTGGACCCGTCCATGTGCACTGGGCATGAGTCAGGAGAGGGAGGGATGGCAGGACATGTGCACTGACCACACCAAGAGCCAAGCCAACTCAGGGTGAGGCTCAATCAGACTTTACACAGACTAAGGCCCCAACCCGAAGCCAGACCCTCTCTGTAAAGATCAGATACAAAATCTCCATCCAAAGAAATTGCATGTCATCTTCTTAACCACTGGCTCATTCACACACTCACCTCTCTGGTTTGCACTGCTTGGAATGGAGGGTGAAAATTCACTCCCCACTTGGTCCCAAGACCTTCAGTAACTCTTGCCACCCGTGAGCTCAATTCTGCTTCTCCTCAGCCTAAGGGTCTCAGCCCCCGCCCTATTCACACAAGGAAGGAACGCCAGTCCAGAGCTTCCCACAGCCCTACGCAAAAGTGGGGCATGGGGTGGAAAACTGACCCAAGATTGGTTGGTCCTCAAAGACGGAACCTGCAAACTGGGGACCCTCATAGCTCCGATTAGCCCACACCTGGTCTTGAGAAACAGAACTAATTCACTTCCATCTCTTCTAAGACACGGGCAGAAATCTGGGCTCCTCCCACCCCTGATCTTATGCCCCATGAGGAAAGTGCTCCTCACCCAAAGCTACAAAGTCAAACCATTCAAATGGAGTGACGAACAGGAAACACCAAAGGTAAGTTGGGAGAGACACATGACTCAAAAGGAAGATGAAAGAACAAGACACCCTTAAATTTTTACACCATTTATATACAGATGATAGCATCCCTTTTAAAAACCCGAACCATTCTCATTACTAATCTATTAAAACGATATTTTCCCTTTAATGCAACATTATAAAACTCAGTCATGCAAGATTCCCAGCTTCTTTTTTTTTTTAATTCTCCTAAAAGCAAAGGTTGCTAGATACAAAGTAAATGCCAGATTTTATCTGGCTGTATGAGAACACAGTCTGCTGAGCTGATTTAAGCAAAGGCAGCTGTGTGTATGTCATTTGTTTGTCCTGGACTTAGCCCTGAATAGAGCAGCACAAAGCTACAAAAAAGGCTGACCCCTTCTTGACCACAAGGACCTTTGCTCAGAAACAGCCCAATCTGCCCAGACTCACCTTGTCCCTCTTCTCCTCAAGACAGCCCTTCAGAGAACATGCCCCACTCAGCTCCCTGCCCAGCACAAGCCCAAATAGGCACCAAATACAAGACCCAGGTCAAAGGGTCTGGCTATGTCTCCTGTAGTTCTAATAAATGCCGTAATTACATCCACATGCACTTAGTATACAGGTTCCAAATTTGAAGTCTCCTTCCTCTTTTAAATCTCTGCTTTACCAGCTTTTACAGAAAGTTCAAATGATCTAATTTTTTCTGGAGTACCATAAAATTATGATTGACGTTTATAAGGATACACCTTAGGCAATGCATGAAACAGAGGTGCCGACTGATTCATCCAAGATTAAATTATCTTCAATGTGATTTTGAGTATTGTAAATATTGCGGTTTATTGGAAATGAATAATCTTTCAATGTGCATAATCCGTGTGCATAGAGAAGACATTAGATAAATAATTATTGCTCAGCAAATATGTGCTAATATGTTTGCAGTGTGACAGAACAAAGCTTTAGCAGAAATAAATGTCAATGTAACTAAGAAAAAGACTTTAAACCTTTAGCATGGTGGTTCTCAAGATATAGATTCCAGGCCCAGCATCAGCATCACTTGGGAACTCAATGGAATTGCAGGTTCTCATACCCCCAACTCTGGGGATGGAGCCTGGTAATCTGCCTTCTAGCAACTTCTCCAGGTGATTCTGATATGCACTAATGTTTGAGAATCACAAGACTAAAGGGAAGCCTCATTAAAGAGACATCTTCTGATCAGGGCCTTGAAGGTCAGGTGAGTTAACAGGATGTTAACAGACCCAAGGACAGGAAGAGAAAGAACCCAGGGGCAGGAAGGAAATCTTATATCTAGGAACCAGTAGGTGCTCTGGTTTGGCTGGAATGTGTGGTACAAAAAGGTGAACAGCAAAAGTGATGCTGCAAAAACTAGATATGGGTCAGGTGAGGAAAGACTATACTATATTCTGCCATCCATGCGGAGTCAAAGAGAACCTAATGGGAGGGTCTAAGAAGATCAAAGCTAACCATCAGGAAATATTTTGGGGAGTCAGATTTGCTACCACATTATAAAATAACAAATGGCAATAGTGAAGCCAAGAACTTACACTGATGCCTTATCTCCAAATATTCCTCTGAGAAAGACATCTCCACTGATAATCAAAAGATTCCAATTCATAGATTACAATATCCTTAGCATCTTAATTTTACATTTAGAAGTCCTGAACCATTGAACTGCAATAGGTCAGCTTGGAAATGACACGTCTGCTTTATTTATCTTTGCAAACATTACCAGAGATATTTCTCCCCTAAATGACGAAGACGAGAAATATAGCAAGCATCAGCTGTATGAACAGATTACTTTTTATAACGAAAATGAATAACCCTCCGAATTTGCCTAGGGTAAGGAGGCTGAACACCACAATTAAAAGTAATAAAAGAGGCTCCCTAGAACAAGAGTTACGTGATTTTAGGAAACATATTTAAAATCTTAGGTACTTAAAGGCCGCTAGTCCACAGCTCCATTTTAAGCATCCAAGTCTCTGACCGTGATCTCTTATTAGTACCTGTGACCCTCAGCATCTTCAACTAGACAGGAACTTCAACCCACTCATCTGTCACCCATTCCCTGTGACCCACCCTCTCAAGTCCTCTCAGCCTTCCTTACCCAACTTAACATCCAAGGTCACTCATCATAACAATTCCCCTCCATACACCTTTAATGACCACTTCATCAAATTCCCTTGGAAAACCAACCCTGGTAAAATACCAAGTTTCTGCTCAAGCCAAGGCTGCACACACAGAGACGCACTTGGCTGGAAAACCCACACATCCGTGCTGGCGGGCCTCACACGCAGCTCATGACCGTGAACCACAGCAGGCGGTTCGGGTTGCTCAGCATTCTCTGCAATTCTTTCATCATCAACTTTTCCTCCTCTCTTGTATGACTATTTTAACCTCTCCTCTTCTCCATCCTCATCCCCAGCTGAGTGTCCTGCTTCCTACTATGAGTTGAATTGTGTCCTTCAAAAGATATGCTTGAAGTCCTAACCCCTGGAGCCTGCATATGTGACCTTATTTGGAAATACAGCCTTTGCATATATAATCAAATTAAAATGAGATTATTCTGGATTAGGGTGATCCCTAAGCCAGTGACCTGTGTCCTTCTAAGAAGAGAGAAATTCGGACCCAGACACACATGGGTCTATGCCATGTGACAATGAAGGCAGAGTTTAGAATGATCTGTACAAGCCAAGGAATGCCAAGGACTGCCAGCAACCACCCAAAGCCAGGGAACAAAGAGGCGTGGAGTGGACACTCCCTCAGAACCACCGGAAGGAACCAACCCTACTAACACCAGGATTTCAGATTTCTAGCCTCCAGAACAGTGAGGGAATACATTTCTACTGTTTTAAGACTCTGTGGTGGTTAATTTTATGTATCAACATGACTGGACCATGAGGCGCCCAGATATTTGGCCCAACAATATTCTGGATGTTTCTGTGAGGGTGTTTCTGAAGGAGATGAACATTTAAATAGGTGGTAAAGCAAGTTGTTTCCCCAGTGTGCATGGGCAGCATCCAATCAGGTGAAGGCCTGACTAGAACAAAAAGGCTGAGCCTCCCTGGCATAAAGGGGAATTCCTCCAGTCTGACTGTCTTGAACTAGGACATCAAACTTTTCCTGTCTTTGGGCAACAAATTTAAACATCAGCTCCTCTTGGGTCTCCCAGCAGTCCAGCCTTCAGACTAGAACACGCAGCCTCAGCTCTTCTGGTTCTCAGGCCTTTGGACTCAGACTGGAGCTACATCATGGGCTCTCCCAGGTCTCCAGCTGGCTGTCTGCAGGTCTTGGGACATTTCAGACTCCATAATCGTGTGAGTCAATTCCTTAAAATAACTCTGTTTCTATATCTGTATACGTGCTATTGGCTCTGTTTCCCTGGAGAACACTGACTAGCCCAGACACCTAGTTTGCGGTGCCTTGTTACAGTAGCCCTAGGAAACTAACACACTTCCTGTATCTCTAGAAAGGTGATGCAGAGAGAAGAGAGCAACTCTAAGCATCTGTCCTGTGAGCCCCTGCCTTGCCTCCAGTTGCCATAGATACCCCGCCAATACTCCTAGGTATCACTCGCTAATCAGTCCACTTGCTCACTGATCCCATCCCCTGCTATCTGCTCAGACACATCATTCCAGCAACTCTCCCCGCTCTTACATCATTCATGTTCCCCTCTCTACAGGATCATTTCCACATGCAGAAAACACACTATAATTTCCTCCAGCTAAAAAAAAAAATCCTCTCTGAACGTACCCCTCCTGACCCTACTACCAACATCTATTTTCCCATTTCTCTCATCCAATCTAAAGAAAAACTGAGTTTTCGCAGTTTTGTTTACCCTCTTCTCCAGTTCCCCTCCTTCCACTTTCTCTTAAACCCACTCTAATCAGGCTTCTGCCGCATGCCTCCCATGAACTGGCTCAACAAATACTTGAATGACATACTGGTACTGCTCCATCACTGGGAATATTCTTATCCTTCGCATTCCTATTCCTATTGGTTCTCAAAACCATACCTACCTCATACACAGCACACATGACATGTCACGAAACACACAGGATCACAACTCATGAGCAGTATGTATGCCGGAGGTAAGTCATTCATTCTCTCCAGATTTCTCCATCTTTAAAACAGAAATGCTAAGAGTTGACTCTGAACCCTTCCTGACTTGACTTTCTATGACTGGCTTCCATTCATTCCCTGGTGGTCAGCTATGGACTACCAGTGCCTGACCCATGGGGAAAACACTTCCATGATTGGAGACTTTGGGGTGCATGTACTTCTCCCCTGAAAGAAAGGGGAGGGAGAGAAAGAGTTGGAGAGGGATGAGAGGAGAGCAAGGAATAAAGCAAGAAAGGGAAAGAAGGCGGCACCACTCAGTACACTCTTCTGTTAAAGAAATATTCATTTTTATATCCTTAACCCAGAACAAGAAATGATCATATGAAATAATTGCTCCTCAAATCTCTTGGTCTTTATTTAGTAAGCATGCTTTTAAATATTTGTGTAAAGTCTATTTTTCTTCTACACTCAATTTCTCTCAATGACAATTACTGGTAACTGCTTCTCAAGCACCCCTCAGAACAAAGAGAATATATCTAAGGCATATATGACAAGATTGAGCTTCTCCGCCTGCCCCTAAATCTTGAGAAGAACCTGCAAAAGTCCTGTCCATATCCATTAACCCGCATCTCCTTTACCTTTATACAGACCAGCCGGGTGTGGTTGCATAGGTTACTTTTCCACAAGAGCAGCCCTTAGCCATGGATGGATGGAAATCCACTTGAAGGTCTGTCCACCAAGCACACACCCAGGGAGCTGGACCCAACCCTACTTCACACAAACTTGACCTACGGACTACCTGGGGCCACGCACGGTCAGTGAGGACACATCTTCATTCAATCATTCCAGTGACAGATAAACACGGAGCCACTGCTCTGTGTGCACCAGGCACGGGGCTTGGCACTAGGAACACAAAAGGAAATAAGAAACCTCAAATGGTTCTAGTTGACTACTGACGACACTTCATGGGTAGACAGTCAAGGGGCAGAAAAGGGAAGGGCACAAAAATACCTGGGCTTGCCTGACCAGTGTTTCTAAAATGTAGGAGAGACCCCTGGGGTACATGAGATGAGATGGTTTTGGGTTAGTACACAGATACAGCATTATATAGCATTCAGTCTCCTTGTGAGGAGTTATGCCCACTTCAATTCTCTTTCAAACAATATCAAGGAGAAAGTCTCGGTTTGGTGCCCATGTATCCTGAATACCTTTCTTCCACGCTAATCTTCCTTTTTAGCCCAAAGTGTACTGGCTCCCAGTTCAGAGCCTTCAGAAACCAATAACAGCTCATTAATTTTTCCCACTTTATTTTTATTGGCCCCATGTATTTATGGCAGTGGTACTGGTTTCCCATGTAAGGCAATGACATAAATATTTCACAACTTGAAGGTTCGTACGTAGGGGACTTACTGTATAATATATTAAAATTCAATGGGGAGGGTATCATTAGTGGAAAATGTCTAAAGAGGCTCCTTAGGGGGCAATAATGAAAAAATAGGGTTGAGAAAACCTACTCCACTTTCTCAACTTCGGCACTGTTGACATGTGGACCACATAATTCTTTGTGGGGGCTGTCCTGGAGTTGTTGGGTGTTTAGCAGCATCCCTGGCCTCTACCCACTCGATAATTGTTGCATCTCCCAGTTGTTTTCAGACGTTGTCAAATATCTCCTGGAAGGAGGGCAAAATTGCCCCATTACAGAACAGCTGGGCTAGAGGAAACTGCTAGCAGGTGTCAAATGCAGGTAGACAGTGACTCAGACACCTGGCCCAGGGCTCTGAGAAGAGGGACCTCCCAAGGATGTGAACGTCCTCTCTCAAGAGAATGGAAGGAAATTCTTATGTATCCAGGTTGCTCTCCCAGGGCTCATTTGGCATGGTGCAGAGCCCAGCAATCCTCACTAAATCACACAAAATGATACATCCATCAGTGCCTCAAACAGATCTTCACCATGAATAAATGTCAGTCCAACCGCTAATGCACACCCTGCAACCTAAGGCCTAAAAGGCTTAGGGGTATTTTTCAATCCACTCAGCAAGTTCATTCATGAGCTTATATTTAGACACTCTTAATACTTCAACCAAAAGTAATAGGTTCGGAGCACCAGGGAAGCCATGCAATGTGTGAATCAGCACTCTTAAATTGGATTAAGATTTTTAAAAGAATTGGCAAATCAAACCTAAGTAAAATCAATCTCGTCAACAAAAGAGCAGGCTTACAAGAGATAGTGAGGCATTTTACACATCAGAAACAAGGATTTAGAAGATGGATTCAAAATCCAATTCCACCTTTTATTACCATGTGGCTTTAGAAAACCAAAATAATCTCCAAAATTTAAATGTTATGCGTTTTAAAATTTAAACCTGAAATAGCATATGTGCTATGCTAATAGCACAGGTGCTAGCACCTAGCAGAATGTCTGACAGGGTTAAAGTTACCCAATGAATATTAGTGGGTTTCCTTCCTTCCTTCTTTCAGTGAGCGTGAACACATGCTCTTTGTAACTGTAAGTACAAAGCTAAAGAAAAAATGATTAGAAGAAAATAGGGGACAAAAAAACCACACAAAAATACAAAGAATGTAGGGGCAATTCATACTTCACTAATAATTAAGATGAAGACATAGTTCTTTTATACACAAGACAGCTCACCAATTGGCATTGAAGTACCTTTTTTCCCTCTCTACCAAGATCCGTTTCGATGGACTATGTTATGTGGCAACTGCTGTAACCAGTATGTTTCTACTTGTAAGGTGCACCCCTCACTTTCAAGTGTGGCTCCCTTACAACATGACTGAAGACCAAAAGAGGAACCTTTTGATGTTTCTAGTTCTTTCTATCGTCCCAATATATAAACAGTATTGGGATAAACTGCACTAAAGACTCTGACATTCTCTTTACATAACTGATTTTACAACTTTGAAATTTCTTTTGGTACGGTAAAAAAAATTCTTGAGCTTTCACAAATAGGACACTAAATCACAAGTGATGATTCAAAGAATCTTAGAAACAGAATAATAGGAAACTAGAGGTTAGAAAAATATATTTTATAGAGCATATGTGAGCAGTTTCCTGATTTCTCGAAGCTTATTTTCCCATCTGTAAACTGGTATTAATAATGAAATGATAATAATAATAGCTATAATTTACAGAATTGGTGTGGAAATTAAATTAAATAATGTATTAAAACACCTAGTTCAGTGCCTTGTACAATACCATTCAGTAAGTGCTTTCTTTTATTACACTGAGACATTCTTCTTCTTATTATTATTATACAGTTCTCTTTTTTTATATCTGAAAAAAATAAAGTTCAAAGAGATCAGTCAATTTGCTCATAGTTACACAAGCTAGTAGGAATGAAACTGTAACTTAGACTTTCATGTCCCAGGTCCTTCAATGCTGCTTCCTCAATATACTATTTATTCATCATATTCAAACTGGATTTAAGAGATCAGTGTACATATTCTATTCAGATTATCTTTTACTGCATAACAAATTACTCCAACATTTAGTTGCTTAAAACTTTTTTTTTTTTTTTACTACATCTTATAATTCGGTCAATCGGGAATTTGGGCAGGGTTCAGCTGGGCGATTCTTCTGCTCCACAGGACGATGATTAAGATGGCTCAGTGAGGGCTTCCCTGGTGGCGCAGTGGTTGAGAGTCCGCCTGCCGATGCAGGGGACACGGGTTCATGCCCCGGTCCGGGAAGATCCCACATGCCGCGGAGCGGCTGAGCCCGTGAACCATGGCCGCTGGGCCTGCGCGTCCGGAGCCTGTGCTCCGCAACGGGAGAGGCCACAGCAGTGAGAGGCCCGAGTACCGAAAAAAAAAAAAAAAAAAAAAAAAAAAAGATGGCTCAGTGACATTCAGCTGTGGACAGGTTGGTCAGAAAGGCTTCATTCACTTGTCTGATGCCTTGGCAGGCATGGCTAGAAGGCTGGGTTCAAGTGGGACTGCTGGCTAGAAGTCTTGCACATGGTTTCTCCAGGATGAACTCAAGGTAGTCAGACTTCTTACCTGGTGGCTCAGAGCTCCCAGAGAGCGTGTTCCGAAAGGCCTGGGCAGAATCTGCTGCAGGAAAACTTCTGACACAGCCTCAAAAGTCTCGAAAGTCACTTCTGCCACATTCTACTGGTGAAGTCACTAAAGCCAATTCAGATTCAAGGAGGGTGGAATTAGACTCCATCTCCCAATCTCCCAGAGGGAGAAACAGCAACTAATTTGCAGCCATTGTTAGTCTACCTCACAGACTCCATGTAAACACAAATGATAATGTTACTGCTCTGGTGAGTCAGGTCTCTGGAGTATTACAAACAAGGGCTTTGTTTTGTTATGTCTCATGTCGTGTGGATGTGTGTGTGTGAAGAACTTAATTAACATGTAATAAATAAATACAATGCACTTAATAAAGTTACATTATAACCTTATTGGAAAATGACCTTTCAGAGTGGTTTTTCCAGAAATAAAAACAAGTAAAATTGATGTCAAGGACAATTTGCTCTTCCAGCCAAATTAAACACTGGTTTCACACAATGAAAGGAAAGCCATATGTTATTTTCAAAATGGCCTCCCCAGAGGACAGGTAATATTGTGAAGAGGCACTGAAGTTGTGAAATGGAACCACACTGTCAAAGAGGACATATTACCTCCATGCATAATAAGAATAATCTCCAGTCCCTTGCCACCGAGCTATGGTCCAGAAAGCCTAATGAAAAATTCTAAGAGGGAATTAAATTTAATTTGTTGTTCTGGCCTTCAGGAAGACCCACAGCTATTCCAAGGGTATACTGTACTTTCTGAGTTTTCAAAACATAATTTCAAAATGGCTAGTTAATCTCAAGGTCAGAAGAAGTAAAAAAAAAAAATAAAGGACATACACACAAACTAAGTAATTGAATTAAAGCAACAGAAGACCTAAGATGATTTATTACTAACTCAATCTTTATGATTTAGGCATTTCCCTTAAAAAGAAAAGAAACCCACACAGAGCCTTTGAAAGATAACCTAGAACAAGAGAAAGAGAATGTCATTCTAAAAACTTAGATGAAGGAGGCAGGCTTTCACATATTGCTTACTATAAAAATTTGAAGAAAATTTTAGAAAACCATTTTGCAAGTTCACTAACATATAAGATGACATCACCTCTAAGAAACAAGGAATTTAAAAACTAAGAACAATATGAATTTTGAAATGAGATGAAAATAGGATTACATTAAATACAGAGATATTTCTAATTCAAATTCAGGATTATAGGGGGGTTTACATTTAATCCTTCAAATGTATATTTATTAAAATCTTGGTTCCTTAGTGACATGAACATAATCACTAATTTGGTTTATTTTGTGATGTATACAGAAATATATAATAAAATATAATATATATCCTACTATGTGTGTGTTAGTATATGTGAGTGTGAGTGTATAAACACACAAGATAAAGTAATAAAGTAATGAGTAATAAAGTATAAGATATTGTACAATAAGAAACATTAGATAAAATGATTACTTATACAAGTATTATGAATATACACATATAAACTATATGTAAAAATACATGTTATATTATACATACACACATACACATATATACATGGAATCAGCTCAGAATAACAATGCCAATATAATTACTACAAAAAGATTAGTAAAACAAATGATTAATAAAAACATTTCAATATATCTTTACTGATTTTTTTTTTTTTGGTTATATCTCACTAGTAATGGACAAACAGATGAAAGTGTTTTAGTCATTTGACATAATTCTTCTCCATGAAGTTAAATCACCGACTTGATACAAAGTTACCTCATTGTTTAAATTTTGCCTTCAGTTTTTAGAAAGTACACATTTTACTCTGCTTTAATTTTACTATTTACATAGTTTTGCAAATTTTTTCTATATTTAGAAAATTCTAGTTTCTATCCCTGGCCCCTCTCTCCTGTCCCTCCTTCCTCTATAGTAACCCGATTTTTTTAGTTCTTTGGTTTATACAAAGCATTTGGTTTTGTTTGTTGTACACACACAACATGTACATATATATAACACATACATGCTATACATACATATACACACATATATCCATATTTCTCCATTCCTTCCTTAAACAATAGGATACTATACACAATCTTCCCCACATTGGTGGTTTTTTTTAGCTTAGCAATATGTACTAGAGATAATTTTTAATTTCTTTTCATAACTGAATAGTATTCAGAGCACGGGTATTCCATAGTTTATTAAACTGGTCCCCTCCTTATGGATTTGAGATATTTCCAGGCTTTTGCTAACGCAGTGTTGAAATTAATAGCCCCAGGATTATGTCTTTTTCTATTTTCAGCCAGAGCAATATAGAATTTTGATAAAAACAATGAAGAATCCATTCAAGAGGTCATTTATATAGATCGCGAGTGCTTAGAATATATTGCATCGACATTTCCTTCTTTTCTTATAAATGTACCAAAAGATGCAAACTGAGAGAAGCACCAAAATTAAGAATCCAAGGATAAACAAACAAAAAAAAGATACATGATAAGAACGTGCACCACTTAACGACAGTAATTAGGAGTTACGCTTTAACCTATCTCATGTAACTGTACAGTAGAAATCATGTTTCTTTTTTTAGGAGCAGATGAAACAAAATTTGCTGTTATACATGTCAAATAAATATAATTAAATTATAGAAACAAGGTATATTTAATGTTAAATACATTGTGTTGAATGGTAAACAGTTACAACCCAGTACCATGACAAACTAAAAATTTCTTATCATAACAGAGTACAGCTAATATAATTCATCTTGCCTTTACATCTGAGATTCATAAAGTGGGAGTATGAGGACACCAATGCCTTGCCTACAGCCTAAGCTATACATTTTCTTTGGAATTCTTCAAATAATGAAATATTGATATTTACTGAATCATTTTTCCTTTTATGACTGTTGTACTACCATTTCAAATTCATTTCCTTCTTTTATTAAAAAAACAAAAAGAAAACTCTGAAAAACTCAATCAATTCAACATTTAGTATTCTGGCTCAAAAGCCAAGGTTATAAAGTGGTGGTAGCACTGAACAGCTGAAAGGAAATTTTTCTGAGTTCTTGATGTAAATCCAACCTATGACAAATAAAAATCCTGATAGCTTTCAGGTTTAAAGTAATAGGAGGCTATAAAATGTTGGCACACTAAGAAAGCAATCTCAACTTTTCAAACAAACATTTTTTGGAAACTATAGGCACAAATCCTCTCCAAATTTATTATCCTTCCCACGGTACTAGGAAGATACAAAAATAAGACACATGAGGTTTTTGCCTGAAAATTTCATAATTTATTAGGGAATTATTTATGCAGCATAAACAGCTTTCAAACGTTCACAGAGTGTAAGACAATAATCTGTTCTCAGCATCTGTCCTCGGCAGCAGTCGATATGGTGGCACAACATTTCAGGGTCTAGTTTAGGAGAATCCAGCAAAGGAGCTCTGTTCTCAGACCATCCCTCTGTCCAGAATCTCTCTCGGGTAATCTCACCCTGCGCTATGGTTTGAAACCCCAGCTATATTCCAATAACTCTCAAACATATATGCCTAGACAAGACCTCTCCCCTGTGATCTAGATTTGTATATACACTTGCCTTCTCAGCATCTTTGGTGTCTGAACGAGTATCTCGAAATTAATATGGCCAAAACAGAATACACAGTTCTTTCCCCAAAGAGAAACTTGCCACCATCTCCTCCCTCCCAACTCAGTGAATTCGCCTCTTTGTTTAAGCTAAAACCCTAGGAGACACTCTTGAGTTCTCTCTGTCTCCAAGAGTCTACTCCTTATCTATTGATAATTCTATTGTATCTATACTCAAAATAGATCCCAAATCCAACCATTGCTCACCACCTCCCCCGATAGAGCATCATCTCTTCTCTAGGTTTAGTAATAGCAGCTTCATAACTGGCCTCTCCGCCTCCACTTTTGTTTGCTACAACCCATCCTCCAAAACAACAATCAGACATGTTCTTTCTGCAAAAACAGATCATCTGTCAGCTTGCTGTTTAAGGTCCATCACCAGCTTCCCATCACGCATGGGATGAAATTCCAAACTTGCCTGCCACAGCACACACAAGGTCTAACTCCTGACTACTTTTCCAACCTCTTTGTCCTCTTCTGTCCTGTCCCCTCACAATGTGCTAGACACTGTGACCAAGGTCGTTCCCAACCCAAAGCCCTTGCAGGTTCTGTCCCTTCCGCCCGCAATGTACCTCCCCCAAATATTCATGAGACTACCGCCTTTTCATTACTCAAGTTTCAAAGAGCACCTTCTCAGAGAGGCCTCCCATCTCTTCCTGAGCTAAGTATCACATTACCTACATTTCCTCTTCTATGCAGTACCAGCACTGCCTAATGTTAGGTTATATTATATTACTGTACTATGTTATTTTACATTTTCATTTTTTGTTGGTATGCATACTGTACGTCTCCCACCATGGTAATAGCAGCCCCTGGAAAGCAAGAACTCTCTTGTTTTCTATCACAGTTGTATTGGTACCATTGTTCTGGTACCTAGAACACTGCCAGGCTCATGGTTACTTTTAATAAATACACATTTTTGTGGTTGACTATAAAACAATGAAATTAATTTTCTCAAATAACAAAGACACAGATAATAAAATAAAGTACAACTGAGGTTAATTAGGGTATGCTTCCACAGGAAGTTTTGAATTTATGAAATCTATAAACTTCCTCCATGACTGAGTTGGAAAGAAGCTGCTTAATGTACCATGGAATATATCTCTTTAAGATAAATAGGAAATTTCAAATTAAAATAATTAATGTAAAAAATAAGGATATCTTTCTACCAAAGAAAATCAACAGTATTTTAGTATTTTGCAAATCAGAGCTTGCCTGTATGATGCAACACATATCATAATCAAATTTAATTTTGCAATCGAGTAACAAAATGTTCCTACATATGCTATACACACACATACACCCAAATAGAATTTCTATCATCAACACTTTGAGGAAGTCAACTTGAAACTCATGCTGCAGGAGGCACAGATTCCACCTCTAGGGAGAACTTGGAGAAGGGAATTGATTCATTCGTGAAGCTACTGAACTGAGTGGTAACTCTGCTGCTTCACTCCCCCAACTTATGCTGGGTCCAGTGGGAACAGAGGCCCTGGCCATCTATGAAACTATTATAATTCCTTCTCAAATAAGCAAATCAGCCTGCCCCTCCCTTCTTAACTGGGGCCAATCAAGTGAAGACATATGGAGAGCTGTTCCCAGGACGCGTATCCCAAAGCTTGGGTTTTTTTTTTTTCTTTTTACCAAACAGCCTCTGAGAAAATAATTGATGGTTGAACTAACATCAGTATGGGGCCCGTACATATAGATGCTATAACGGTATCTGTTGAGAAGCTGGTCCAAATCTCTATCTGTTGTATATCTCACTGTAGCATGTCTGTGAGTGACTGTATCTGCCTCCCCGACTCCACCAGCAGCTCCTCTGAGAAAGGGAAAAAGTCTTTTCAATCCAGTATCACCAGAAACCAGCATACATTTTAGCACATGGTAAGCACTCAAGGCATGCTTGTGGGATGAATAAACAACTCAGAACCAGACTCTGACAGGCTTGGACAGGCTCAGCATCTAAGAAGAACACAAGGCCTCTGCTAGATGTTCTCCTGGCCCCAAACTTCCCGTGTTTATCAGTTGCCGCTGCCTCTGCCACCAGCCTGAGCTCCAGTGCCCATCATGCAGCTTCCATTCTGCTAGGACTTTCAACCACATTGCTCTTTTTATGAATTAATTTATTTCCACCATTAGAATGCATGATGTTTACTGAAACATCTAACAAGCTCTTTAATTTCTTCCTAGCTGTTAAAAAGACAAACATAAAACTTGTATTATCATGGAATTATATCATTTGACATAATTCCATGATAATATGCCAAATGAGTGGGTGGGTCACGAAGCAGAATGCATCGCTTGTTTCCTGTATTGTAAGCACATGCGTGTGCCTATATATATGTACATATAGAAAACGGAATGTAGCACAGACCCCAGAGCATTAACAGCAGAGTTTTAATGAATTTTGCTTTCTTTTTCATACCTTTCTATACCATGAAATAAATTTCTTACTATAAAAATACCATTGCTGTCAAACCAAAAACAAAAAAGTTTAGACTATTTCAATTATTTGGACAAAAAAGTATCCTTAACCTGGTAGAACCATCAGGTTCAAAGAGAAAAAGATAAATCTTGTTTTGAGCTCTACTCCATCCTCCACACCTTTGCCAACACCCAGCATAGAGGGACAATGAACAAATATTTGTTAAATAAATGGGCTATTTCCCTGTGTTGAATGCTCACTGAGGCGTCTCCATCGGCAGGCCTCAGCCTGGCCCGAGTCGCCCCACTCTTCATTCTCATTTAAAAGGAGTCGCGGTAAGATTGTTGTTTTCCATGTCTGTGAGTCTGTTTCTGTTTTGTGAATAAGTCCGTTTGTATCATTTTTTTTAGATTCCAAAAATAAGTGATATCATATGATATTTGTCTTCGTCTGACTTACTTCACTTAGTATGACAGTCTTATGGTTACCAAAGGGAAAAGGGCGCGGGAGGGAACAATTAGGAGTCTGGGATTAGCAGACACACACTACTACATATAAAGCAGGTAAACAACAAGGACCTACTGTATAGCACAGGGAACTATATTCAATATCTTGTAATAACCTACAATGGAAAAGAATCTGAAAAAAGAATATATATGTGTGTGTGTGTGTATTGTGTGTGTGTGTGTGTGTGTGTGTATATATATATATATATATATATATGGGAATCACTTTGCTGTACACCTGAAACTAACACAATATTGTAAATCAGCCATACTTCAATTTAAAAAAATTCTGAACAAAATAAAAAAATTAAAGGTGTCTCTGGTCCACAAGAGACAGACAACTAAGAAAGACATTTTTTAGTTCTGTAAAAACATCTTTAAATGATTTTTTCCTCCAATTTTTTTAATTGTGGTAAAAGACACATATAGTGACATAAAATGTACTCTCTTAGCCATGTTCAGTTCAGTGGTGTTAAGTACATTCATGTTGCTGTGTAACCATCACCACCATCCGTCTGAAGAACTGTCTCCACCCTGCAAAACTGAAACTCTGTACCCATTAAACAATAACTCCCCCATTTTTCCCTCTCCCCAGCCTCTAGCAAACACATTTCTACTTTCTGTCTCTATGATTTCAACTACTCCAAGCACCTCATGTTAAGTGGAATCATACAGCATTTGTCTTTTTGTAACTGACTTACGTCACCTCATAGAATGTCCTCAAGGTCCATCCCTATTGTACCATGTGTCAGAATTTCCTTCCTGTTTAACGCTGAATGACATTCCATATGTATTTGCCACATTTGGTTTATCCCCACATCCATCGATGGACACTTGGGTTGCTTCGACATTTTAGGTACTGTAAACTATACTGCAACAAATATGCGTGTACAAATAATCTATAAGACTCTCAGACAGGCAGAACACTCTATGACATGAATCACAGCAAGATCCTTTTTGACCCACCTTTTACAGAAATGGAAATAAAAACACAAATAAACAAATGGGACCTGATGAAACTTAAAAGCTTTTGCACAATAAAGGAAACCATAAACAAGATGAAAAGACAACCCTCAGAATGGGAGAAAATATTTGCAAAGGAAGCAACTGACAAAGGATTAATCTCCAAAATTTACAAGTGGCTCATGCAGCTCAATATCAAAAAAAACCAAACAACCCCCAAATGGGCAGAAGACCTAAATAGACATTTCTTCAAAGAAGATATACAGATTGCCAAGAAACACATGAAAGGATGCTCAACATCACTAATCATTAGAGAAATGCAAATCAAAACTACAATGAGGTATCACCTCACACCAGTCAGAATGACCATCATCAAAAAATCTACAAACAATAAATGCTGGAGAGGGTGTGGAGAAAAGAGAACCCTCTTGCACTGTTGGTGGGAATGTAAATTGATACAGCCACTATGGAGAAAAGTATGGAGGTTCCTTAAAAAACTAAAAATACAACTACCATACGACTCAGCAATCCCACTACTGGGCATATACCCTGAGAAAACCATAATTCAAAAAGGGTCATGTACCACAATGTTCATTGCAGCACTATTTACAATAGCCAGGACATGGAAACAACCTAAGTGTTCATCATTGGATGAATGGATAAAGAAGATGTGGCACATATATACAATGGAATATTACTCAGCCATAAAAAGAAACAAAACTGAGTTATTTGTAGTGAGGTGGATGGACCTAGAGTCTGTCATACAGAGTGAGTTAAGTCAGAAAGAGAAAAACAAATACCATATGCTAACACATATATGTGGAACCTAAAAAAAAAAACAGGTTCTGGAGAACCTAGGGGCAGGATGGGAATAAAAACACAGACTTACTAGAGAATGGACTTGAGGATATGGGGAGGGCGAAGGGTAAGCTGGAACAAAGTGAGAGAGTAGCATGGACATATATACACTACCAAATGTAAAATAGCTAGCTAGTGGGAAGCAGCCGCATAGCACAGGGTGATCCGCTCAGGGCTTTTTGATGACCTAGAGGGGTGGGATAGGGAGGGTGGGAGGGAGACACAAGGGGGAGGAGATATGGGGATATATGTATACGTATAGCTGATTCACTTTGTTATACAGCAGAAACTAACACACCACTGTAAAGCAATTATACTCCAGTAAAGAAGTTAAGAAAAAAAAAAAAAGACTCCCCTTTCATTCTTTTGGGTATGAACCCAGAAGTGGAATTGCCGGATAATATGGTAATCCTATTTTTAATTTTTTTTTTTTTTTT
>NW_020172738.1:3159586-3172527 GCF_003031525.2 Neophocaena asiaeorientalis asiaeorientalis | reverse complement strand
AGGCGGACTCTCAACCACTGCGCCACCAGGGAAGCCCCTCCCCTTTTCTTTCTGATAGTAGCCAGCCTAACGGGTGTTAGGTGGTAGGTATCTCAGAGTTTTGATTTGCATTTCCCTGAAGATAAACCATATTCATGTTTGCTTCAATAGCATTTTTTTCCTGACTCTGAAGATGAAAGATCTTTCCTGTCTTAACCAGCCAAAGCCATATTAGTACAGCTCCCACAGTATTTTCAGGCCTGTGCTTCCTCTCTGCCACCTGCTATTACATGAAGAGACATCGAAGGGAAGCTGGTAGTTAAATTATTTGTAACTTCACCCACAGAGAGCACCCTGACAACTCCAAGGAACAACTGTCAAATATTTCTTAAAGAGAAAAGTGCACCTAATCCCTAAAGAAAAACTACCTATTAATTTGACTGTCTGGAAGCATAGAAAACATGTCTGAAGAATGTGAGGTTCTTATCACTACTCTGCAAAAAGTCCTTCTTACCAAGAAATTTTAGAAAACTGATGAAGCTATGAATCCAGGGTAGGCATCAATTTGGCTTTTATTTGCTTCCCTCTTTGAACCTCAAAGTGGAGTTTTCCTTAGAATTTGAGTCAATTACTTTGATAACATGATTATTTCATCTATACCAACACCATGTCTGCTCTGAGTTATTAATGCCTTCTTACCACTTTATCCCCATGAAAATGAATGAGGTGTTTGCCATGAGTGCAAAACTTCCAGGGGTATTGGGATGGGATGACTAATTGTCTGAAAGGGTTTTCAGGTTGCCTGTTCTACTAAAAGAACATAAGGTGTCTGCACAATCCACCTCAGGTAAGGTATAAGTAATGTACTTCTGCATCTATAACACCAGCTTAATCTTTCTGTAAATGTCACCTGGCCATTAACTATTATGTTTTAACTGCTATTGGCAAAGTACCTAAAATCGTACTCCCAAAGTAGTCCATTTTTTAGTTTGAAAGTAAAAGTGGTTTATTTGAATAGTTTTCCCATTAGAATATGATTTCATCACACTGCCTATGAATTCAATCCATTTACCTCCCAAGCTCAAAA
Organism: Neophocaena asiaeorientalis asiaeorientalis; assembly: GCF_003031525.2. Classification (NCBI taxonomy): domain Eukaryota; kingdom Metazoa; phylum Chordata; class Mammalia; order Artiodactyla; family Phocoenidae; genus Neophocaena; species Neophocaena asiaeorientalis. Next base: position 3,171,461 of record NW_020172738.1, on the reverse strand, counting down.
GGTAACAAGTGTATGGTTACAATTAATGTCCTTCATTTCAGTTACAAGAACAATGGCTCATAAACTCTTTTTGGATTTCAGACCCCTTTGAAAATCTAAATAAAACTTTGGATCCTGTCCCCAGAAAAGTGACAGAATCCAAAACTAGAAAACAGTTTCAGAGGTTTGTTGATCATCCCTCTATAAACGCCATGTAAAGAGCCTATTCTACATCAGCATCCTTTGGGATGCCGGTTACAGCAGAAGACTTCTGAGTAGGAGAAAGGCATCTCCACTTTTTTTTTGGCAGTACGCGGGCCTCTCACTGTTGTGGCCTCTCCCGTTGCGGCCTCTCCCGTTGCGGCCTCTCCCGTTGCGGAGCACAGGCTCCGGATGTGCAGACTCAGCGGCCATGGCTCACGGGCCCAGCCGCTCCGTGGCATGTGGGATCTTCCCGGACCAGGGCACGAACCCACGTCCCCTCCATCGGCAGGCGGACTCTCAACCACTGCGCCACCAGGGAAGCCCCATCTCCACTTTTAACAAAAGCTCCTGTTGATTCTAATGAACACCAATACTTGAGAGCCAGTGTCTTAGAGGATGACAGACCTTGAGGTTGATAGGACCAGGTGAAAAATTCCTGATAAAGAATGTAGGGCCACAAGGTAATGGGATGGGTTGGTAGCTCTCTGCAGAATCAGTTTTATTATAATCACACCTGTGGAAGGGATGGGGGAAGGAAATCCCAAATCTAAGATATATGAATATAGTAGAAGTAAATCATATACGTACATATGCTTTCTATACCAGACATACTGTGCTATACCACTATAATTTAGCATTTCTAGTGAAGGGTTCTTCCCTTGAAGTGCTTAACCTGCTAACATTCAATGGATGCAAATGTGAGCAGTGGAATATGAAGAAGCCTGCACACAGGTGAACCCTGCTCGCAATCCACACATGGATGGATGCACCCAGCTGCCTGAGCATCCAGCCCAAGCCTCATACATCTTCTCATCCCCAAGCATGGAAAATAATGCCTGTTCACCGTGGATGCTCAACACATACCCTTTGGATTTGTTTAATATGTCTCTGCTAACAGCTCCATTCCAAATCCAACCATGTGCCTCATGATAACAGACTGTATTGAGGTCCATTACAGTAATAAAATGGAATTTAATAAAGCTGAAAATTTGACAAATCATACATGTTCTTCTCTTAATTCTAGAAGAGCCCTGATCGACACACACTTGCCCATACTCGGTCCCTTCTAAGATGATGAACTTTACAACGGTCAGAAGACGTCAAGGCTATATATCTGTTGCTGATTGCCAAGGCTGCCAGTTAGGGGTGGAGTATAATTTACATAGAGTGTAAATTGCTAGAGAGGAATGAGAGCAACTTACAAGTGAGTACTTAGGAAGATCAGTTTCTTAACTTCAGAATCATGTTTACTATACAAATATAATAACGATGATGATGAGAAACGGCACATGTTCATCCACTCCAGTATGATTAGACATGCACTAAGTTAATGATTTGGTATAAGGAAAAATGACCTTTGGGGAAATCACGGACCGCTTAAAGAATCAGATAAACTAGATTTGTGCCAACGAGCACAAGATTTACACAAAGTTTTCACTTTGTGTCAAGGAGCTCTCTGATCCCTGGAAGCCCATCAGTGCCTACAAGTTTGTTTCAACAGCATTTGGTAAGTTTGTCCATGACAGTCATGACAGCAGTACAGAGGGGAAAGAGGGACATGAGGAGAGAGGTTACATGGATTTTGATCCTGTGACACAGTACAACAGAAATAACATGAGATCTGGACTCAAATAATCCTGCCTTGAGACTTGACTCCATGGCTTTATAACCACAGAAAAACCAGGACTGCTGTAAGGATGAAGCAAGTTAAGCTGATGGGTACTCTCTGGCTAGTAAATGCAGATGTCACTTTCATTAAACAAATATTATACATTTTTTATTATATAGGATCCTAGATGTCAATATATTTTAGGTCACACTTATGGTATAAAACTCCCCAGACTGCAATCAGAAGTTTATAAAGTTACCTTATTTAAGTTATTAAGACCCTCTGAACACAAGTCAAGAGAAATTTGACTGTACCAGTTCTATCCCAAAGCAAAAAGAAGAAATGTATCTTCTTTACATAAATAGAATAACAGTTGTATAAATTTCTTAAGAGAAAGCCAACATCATCATTCATAAAAAGGTGGATGTTTAAAAAGTGACTAACATACACATCATTAAATTACATCATAAACATTTACACCGCAAGCCAGCCACTGACACACACACCCATCACACATACATACCATACACATACACGCACACACATATTTTTATGTCAGTCTATATGTGTGTGTATGAATCATCATATAATCTTCATTTGCTTTTCATTTCCTAAACTCTGCCTGGCAATAACTGACTTTCATCTACCAATTAAAATCTACTGCAAATTCATGTCTTCCACAGACTGACATGCTTTTCAAATAAGAACATGCAATCTGGTGACAGGGGGATGGAGAGATTTTACTCAATTAGAGTTTTAATTAAATCACTATTTTCTCACAGTGTTTTACCAGAAACAAATTACTTTCAATCCTGAAAAGATATTCTTTGTTCGTGCTATATCAAGAAAATTTAGTTACAAGATCGGTAATAGCGAGCCCAGGATTTTGTAAGGTAAATGCCACCATTTCAAATCCCAAAGTCAATTCACAGTAGCGATTTAAGAGAAGCAAAAGGCCTGGCAAGAGTATTTATTTCCTCCAAGAACCCTCTGCAAGCAAACTGTCCATTCAGCAATTCTGCAGGCTACTGTTTCACCGTGCGACAGGCCCACTTATTCATAAACAAATCATTAACATTCTTGACATAAATCCATAGTGGACCATTAATCCCAGCTACGATAATGTTTTAGAACATTTGCTCTGCCCATCATGAAAGGGAGTGTTGTTTCCCAGAACCCATCCCTGACAAATAAGAGACAAATTATGCCCCATGAGAAAACTTGGAGAATGAACGGCTTACACACCAATTACTGTCTCATTATCAGGCTGATGCCGAAATAGATCCTGTGTGCTTTGGGTGAAATGTAGATTTTTCTTACTCAGACCAAAAATACAAGTATATACAAAACTATTTGCCAAAGTTAATTCCACTGCTCTGATTCTTCTGCAAGCCACACTCTGGGGATGTTCCTCATAAAAACAAATTAAAAATTATTGCCTAAAGAAATAAATATTGCTAATAAGTGATCGTGGTTGCTTGCATAACTACCAAAAAATACCAAGATCCTAACAAGTATAATAAGAGATGATTAATAGGGCCTTTTAGCATCTCGATGTTCATTATATTCTGCCTAAGAGTCATCAGGAAAGGGATATAAGTAACAGAGAAACAATAATCATGGCCAAAAAACCTCATTTCAGTTAAACAGATCCTGTGTCCTGACAAGTCTCTTAAATTCAGTTTATAGATTCTCCCAGTAGAACTTCAACAATAAACCTCTTCACAATCAAAAGGCATTGGTTATGCACTCATACATAAGAAGTACTCTGCTGTACGTTTTTTTTTGTTATGTTCCAAGGTAAATGGATCCAATTCTAGCTCTTCAACCCTGACATTATAAGTTAAATAAATATGCTTACAACTCGACAAAAGCAATCAAATCAAATTTTTTATTTTCTATATCAGTACCCTTAGTATGACCTACAAACCATCTCCTGGGCTTAACTCCAGGCTTCTGCTCTGTCAACCATCACTTCTCACATTTGCACTGGCAGGGACAAGACGACGAGCCTGTTTATTTCTCCATAAGATATCAGTATTTCTCAAACTTTATGTGCATAGGCATCACTGGGGATTTCGTTACGATGCAGATGGTGGGTCAACACGTGTGGGGTGGCACCTGACAATAGTCTGCTTCTCTAGCAAGCTCCCAGGTGACACTGATACCGCATCCTTGGCCCATCCTTTGAGAAGCAAGGTAGGAGATGACCACATTTTGATAATGGCTTGGGAGATCAATAGCTTGGTTCTCCTTGGGCATGAAATAGAAACTCTTCTATTTAATTTTGTTTTTCCTATTACTAATGTAGTTATTAACTTTAATAAATAAAAAGTTTTAAACCATGTTTTATATGATTCAACCTAAGATTTAAAGGGCACAAATCTAGAGAAATACTTGTATGGCATTGTTATAGGGTCACCCTACTGATGACCCGGATTTGAATTTTTTTTTGCGGTACACGGGCCTCTCACTGTTGTGGCCTCTCCCATTGCGGAGCACAGGCTCCAGATGCGCAGGCTCAGCAGCCATGGCTCACGGCCCCAGTCTCTCTGCGGCATGTGGGATCTTCCCGGACCGGGGCACGAACCCGTATCCCCTGCATCGGCAGGTGGACTCTCAACCACTGCGCCACCAGGGAAGCCCTGGATTTGAATTTTATTCTACTCTTCCATTAAACAAAACCATGGGGCCATAAACGTGGCACTGAACTTCTCCTGGCCTCAGAGGTGGAAAATGTGAATGGAAAACACTCACCTCGCGGTGTTAGCATAGGATGAAATAAAAACATATGAATACTGTTTTAGCATAGGAGACGCTCAACAATGAGCTTCTTTTTCTGCTGTCTTTGATTATTATCAAACCTTACCAAACATATCGAACACTTTAACCCTGGCTCCAGTAGATGAACTCAGTCTGCAGTAAAAGATGCAGTTGGATTTGGACCTGGATCTGCTATTTATGAGCTATTCATCCTTAGGCAAATCACTTCACCCAGTGGTTCTCAGGTGTGGACTGTCAGACCCACACCCAGCCGGCTGTATAACAATCACTTGATAAAAATTCAGAGTCCTCTGCCTGCCAGCTAGGCAGAGCTGTTTTCATACAAGTCTGAGATAAAACCTTGGAGTCTGCATTATTAAATACTTCTATAGTGATTCTGATCTACAGCAAGGACTGGAAAACACTGTCTTCGTATTTAGAGCCTCGGATACCTTGATTATGATGCCTTACCCCCTATCGCCGGGTTTTTAAAACAGGGCTTACTTAGTAAACAAACAGCAAGCTGCTACAGCGTTTAAGACTGAGCTGTCATTACTACCCTCATCTATAGGCTCAGAGGATTACCTCACAGTAACTCCCCTTGGCTCTGAGTATCGCGTGCCTGAACGCACCCCTCACTTCACAGCTCCGGCCATACCTGGATCAAAAGCAGCTGCAAGCTTCAGTTCCCGGTGTTCTTCTTTTTTAATCACCACCACAATCTGGCTCCTGATGGAGATGGCTTCGTTGTGTCTTTCTGCCTGTGAGTTCAGTGAGTGAGGCCTGCCAGGTGACCTCCGGACTCTGGCTTTCTCTACCATGACTTTGCAAAGTAGAAAGACAAGCACCCCATCACTACCCAATCAGTCGCATCTCTAGAGCAAGGGCTTCATAAATCCCCATGAAAAGCCTTTTCAGTCCGAAGGGAAGGATTTTCTCTCAGCTCACTGCTATGTCTCAGCTCTTTTACCACTTCCCTTCTGGACATACATTGGTCCTGGTAACAATTATCACAAAAAGAAACATATATTTCTCCACTTCTAGTTTTACAGGATTAAGATCCCATTTCCAATTACAAATCTTAGATAGAATGAGGCTTTTATATAAATAAAATATATAAAACATATTTATGCAGAATGCAGCTAGGTTTTTATGCAGAGACCCAGAAGAGTTTTTTTGTTTTTCTTTTTTTTTTTTCCAAAATCATAGAATGCATTCCCTTCACTGTTCCCTTCATTTCTCTTCCTCCCCCTTCTCCCTCCCTTTCTTCCTTCCTCTCAACAGTAATTGCGGGGCTTCTCTGGTGGCGCAGTGGTTGAGAGTCTGCCTGCCGATGCAGGGGACACGGGTTCGTGCCCCGGTCCGGGAAGATCCCACATGCCGCGGAGCGGCTGGGCCCGTGAGCCATGGCTGCTGAGCCTGCGCGTCCGGAGCCTGTGCTCCGCGACGGGAGAGGCCACAACAGTGAAAGGCCCGCGTACCGCAAAAAAAAAAAAAAAAAACCCAGTAATTGCAATTCTATAAACTCACTGAAACCATTCCTAACCAAACAGAATATTATTTCTTAGACCTATCTACGTTATAGGTGAGTGTCTCCTATAATCCATCTGGTATAATGAGATAGAGAAAGAGAGAAAAATAGAGAAATATGGATAGATGATAGATAGATTGATAGATAGATAAATAAATAGATGATAGAAGAGAGATAGAAAGAGAAACAGAGACAGAGACTGGGACTGTGTATCAGTGTTCTGGTTTCCAATCTTGGAGTCATGAAGAAATTAGAGAAGCAGGTCTGGTATAAGATGATAAGGGCAACCGATGCTTGGCTTTCTTGAGAGACAACAGGGAATGCTATGGCAAACAAAAGAGTGCATGCCCACTCAAAAGGCAGAGCCCCCCACTGAACTCTAAACAAAAATGAAGCAAGAATAGAAGTAAACACTGCCAGAGAGTCACATTTTTCAAGAGAAGCCAAGAGGCCAGATATTTATATAAAATCTCCTGATCTTTTGGTGTTTGCTACAATTTAAAACTTCTACAAGCACTGTGTTGGCCAAAGGAAATACATCAGCAAGGCCAAGGTGGCTCACTGGCCAACCACTTGCACACCTTCGCCTAGAAGAGTCTCTGTGGCAGGGATGCTGGCTGGTCACCAGAATCTGTTTCCCCTCCTTCCTGGGTACTTGGTTGAACCATGTCTCTTCACATTCCTTGGAATTAGGAATGAACTGATGGTTGAGTTCTAGCCAATAGAATATGAGCAGAAAGGACACGTGCCTTCTTATCAGTAAAAAAGACTACAAAGAAGCAGCTGTGCCTCCTCGTGCTGTCTTTCCACTTCCACAAACAACGACAAGCCCTAAGGGCAGTGAAACCAAAGGAAATAAATGACCTTTTAAAAAACGGTTAAAATATGGAAAGACATTGGGAAGATGGGCATTCTAGATGAAAAGGAAGAGTTTGTCAAAAAAAACTTAAGAGTGGGAAAGAGAGAAGGCTTCAAGGCTCTTTTCCCAATACATCTTGCTGCATAGGTAAAAATAAAATTCAAAGAATGTAGCTTTTTGTCTTATAATTTTGTTTATTTGCATGCAGATTATTTGTTGGGAAAGTGAAAAAAAAGGCTGAATGCCATATGCCAATATGGCACCAGAAGCCAGCAGTGAACCATGGCTGCTCCGGAAATAAGATCCATCCCTACAGACAGGCTTTATATGTGCCAGGCAGTCCCCTACAGGCAAGGCATCTAAAAGCTTGGTGAAATCAGTTAAAGAGGGTTAATAACTTTTTCCATTTACTTCCAGCCAATAAGATTTCATTAAGTATATTTTAATTAAAATTTAATCACGCTTTTTGTGCCTACAGACAGCCTCTGCTGAAAATTTCATTAACTAGCATTTTCTAAAACTCCTTTCCAAATCTGCCTAATAATGAAGAAATATTTATTGTGGTGATGTTGTATTCTCTCCTCAAAAGTGGGGGAAGGAGTTGAGGTGGGGGGCAGTGACATGATTATGTAAAAGAGATTATACCACAAAAATGTGTGAACAAATATGGGAGGCTGGTTTGGGGGGAAAAAATTGATCCATAAATCAGAGGCTTAAGCAAAGAAGCATTTGCTAGATTCAAAATTAGAGTAACACTTTGTCTATGTAAGCACTGAGAAATGAGGTTTCTGCATAATCTGATGTCTGTATTCTTTCCGTCCTTCACTCGTTTATTCATTCGGTACATTCGTGGACAAGAACTGCTCTGGAAACAGTAATCTAAATGGCAAGCTGAGGTTTCCAAGTGCCAAACCTTCGGATGACTGTGATGAACAAAACATCTTTATTTGCATACTTGTCATTTTCTTAAAGTGTGTAAGTAAAATATAGTTGTTTGTTGATCACGTTTACTTCCGGTATGGGCATAAATTATACTACTCAGCTTAAGCAGAGAAATGCTCTCATGGGTCACTGAGAAAGGTATGCTTCTCTGTTCCGAAGCCACATGGTACCACATTACAGTTTCCATTTACTTGTCAGGCTATCACCTCCACAGAGGACGAAGCATGGGCTTTGTGGTATGAGGCCCACGGGGCTTTCTCAAATGCTTCTGGCCAGACCCTGGTAGTGTTCGGGATGGATGAGGTGATCAGAAAAGTAACTTTTTAAGAAAGACAGCGTCACAATGCAGCTTTACACATACCTTCCAACAGCATCATAATGAAATGTTTGACGCTACTACCACATTTTGGTTAAACAGAATTTTAAGAAAATTATACATTCTAATAAATGAATACCTTCGCCAACTTGAGGTTGAATACAATTCTGAAAATAACTTAAGATTCCTCTAATGTACATGAAACTTAGTGGGTTTCAAGGTCACTCTTTGGAAATCAATTTTAATTTCATAGTTTCTCAAATATAGAAGGTGTCCTACTAGCCTAGTGTGTAACAATCCCAGATCCTCTAAGTCTGTGTTTTAAAGCCAGGCCTTTATCGTGGCCTCTTTTTCTTAGAATTTGCCTTTTACAGGGGAAAAAAAATAGAAAACAAAGAGAAAATACCTGGTTAAGGGTTCTACCTATTTAGTTTCTTTTTTCCTATACTAATGTGCTTCCTACGTTAAATATAAAATAGATTTGTCCTCAATGCCCTTGAATCAGGTGCCCAAAAGTTTCTTCTGGAGAAATTTATAATTCCCTTTCAAAGGACAACTTTTTGAAGTTCACCTAGAGATTAAGCAGTAAGCCATCACAGAGAGATGTTTTATAGCTGTCACATGTTATGTGACTTCTTTATTTTTTCCTCCTCTGTCAAAAGAAGCACAGCCCAGGTTCCCATGTGGCAAAGAGGAAACTCCTATGAGAATGTCACTAAGAATTGGAGGCAAGCCCTAAGCAGCTCTCTGCGTTCTACCTGTAGCTGGAAAGGGGGCTAAATTTGGAGAAGTGTGCTTTCCAACGTGCCATTTTAAATCTATTTCCATGCAAAGATAACCTTGTAAAAATGCTAATAGGAATAGGCCCCAAAGATATTCCAGAAGGTTTCTCTTCCAAGGGCTGGACCTCACAGTTATTGCTGCCATTGAAGGTTTATTAAGCAGAATAGGGGCATGTGCCTTCGGCCAAAAACTACATGGGGCCTTTTATAGGCTTTTGCCATTTACTTTTCACATAAACCCTGCTAGACAGGTAATATAATTTCCTTTTACATATGAGAAAACTGAGACTTAGTTACTTACCCAAAGCACAGCAAGGCAAGTGAGACAGAATCAGAAGCAGGGCACCGAAGCCCCAGATCACAGTCATCCTCCTTGCCTGTGCATCCCAGCTGACCCACCAGGAAATACACATCTCCCCTCCCCCCTGCCCCATGACCCTGAGCTCCTTTTCCAAACTCACTCTCAAGTCTAATCCCCTTTGTAACCAACAACAGAAATTAATGACACCAGGGGAAGAGATTAAGTACCTACTCTGGGTTCTTGAAATAAAGAAGTTAACCAAGGAGACCAGAGGAAGAGAAAAAAAAAATATGAGTTCAGCAGGTGAGACCTGGACTCCATCCAATCCAGGCTCTGTGACTTTCCAACTTTAGGTAAGTAAATGAACCCCTCTAAGCCTCCACTCTTCATGGATAAATGCCCAGCTTCCAGGGTATCTGTGAGAGTTGAGTGAGATGAATAAGCCAAGCCAGGGGGCAGCCTCCTCTCCATCCTCAACACCGGACCCAAACACAGCCCTCGTTCAACTCATCAGGCTCCCCGGCCATTTCAAGGGTCATGTCTCTCAAGGGATACATCTGTCCACAGCATCCATCCGCCTCCAGGGTTGGCTCTTTTCAGTTAGGAAAGTTAAATTCAGAGGATCTCAGTCAAACACAAAGGCAAAACTTAGAGACCAGAAAGGTAGAGAAAGTGTTGACTCAGGGAAGGGCAATTTCCCATCTTAAGCTCTAGGGCCCCTCGAAAGAATAACAAATCACTCACAATTTTCCTCCGACCACCTTCTCAGTCAATAACATGTTCACTGACATAGTGCATTTTATGGGCAGCCCCTGACCCCAAATTCTACGAGTCATATGGCAGAGGTAGACACACTTCTCAGAGGCGGACATTACGTCTTCTTTCCATTCTTGGTCCTCAGCACAACAAATTCTTGACACGACTAGGTACAGAGCATGTATGCTTTTTATCAGTGAAAAAAAAACCCCATAAATCATGTAATGTGCCATCACTTAAGCTAGCCAAAGACCCTTGATCAAAAAATCAAGTCAGTAGGGCTTCCCTGGTGGCGCAGTGTTTGAGTTCCCCCAAAAAAAAAAAAAAAAAAAAATCAAGTCAGTAAATTTACTGTCAAACACCACAACAACTGTATACAATCTTAAGCCATGTAGGACTTAATAAAGAGTGCACCAGAAGGACTTCCCTGGTGGTGCAGTGGTTAAGAATCCGCCTGCCACTGCAGGGATTGAACATGGTTTCGATCCCCGGTCCGGGAAGATCCCACATGCCACGGAGGAACTAAGCCCGCGTATCACAACTACTGAAGCCCGCGCGCCTAGAGCCCAGGCTCCGCAACAAGAATAGCCCCCGCTTGCCGCAACTAGAGAAAGCCCACGTGCAGCAACGAAGACCCAACACAGCCAAAAATAAATAAGTAAATTTATAAATAATAAATAAAATTTTTAAAAAAATAGTGTACCAGAACTGCAAATTTTAAATATCAAATTTTGAACTGGAAAAGTTGTTCCATTTTATTCTATCCAACCATCTTAAAGGTAAGAAAACTGAAACGTAGAGGTGAGGTGGACTTGCCTATAAACATAAAATGAAAAAATAATATCTGATGTGATTAAGACTACGTTCCGGGGTCCCTTCTAAGTGTTTTGTAAGTAGTATGCCTTGTCATTCATATAACCCAATGCGGTTGGTATTTTTTTCCAGCTTTATTGAGATATAATTAACAGCCCCATTTCACAGATGCAGAACAGAGGTTGAAAGAGACTAAATAATCTGCCCAACGGCATATCTCTAGCAGTTGGTAGAGCCAAGTCAAACCCACCTCATCTGACTCAGAGTCCACTTTCACGACCGTTGCTCTCAACTGAGAACCCACAGCGTGGATTCTCCCACCAGGGAATAAGCCGGGTGTTCTCACATCCCCACCAACCCTGCCGTGTTGAGTCTGGGGAGCTGTCAGGATGGGTCAGTCAAAACATAATCACTTCTTAAGAAATAAGTTAAGAAAAGAAAAGAAAAGACATAAGTATATCTGAAGGCTATGGAAACCTTGGTCAATTAAAAAAACGACAAGTATTTATTTAGATTCTTAAAAAAATAGAATTCTAGAACCAAACATGGGGAAGGATTAGGGTATTATTAGAGAACGATTGAGAAAGAATGGAGGACTTTTTATTAGTTTTACTATCACTAAAGATATCCACATGCTTGGTATAAAAAAGGAAATTGAATTAACACAGAAGGGCAGATACTGAAACATAAAAGACCCCTGCTCCTTCTCTAAACGTTAATGTCAAATCCCAGAGTCAATCACTATCAGCAGGGTGTTTATTGTTGTTTTACTTGTTGTGTTTCTTTTGCAGCTCTTTCCAGAAATGTTCAGGGCAGTTAAAGGATAAGAAGATTTTTCTTTTCTGTTTCCTTTTTTTTTTATAAATGTGATAATACCATATTACTATTTTATAGCTTACTTTTTTCTCTTACTATATATTGAATATATTCCCCTAACAGCAACACACAGCACATCTAATCACTCTCTGTCATTCTCTCCCACTCTCCTCTCCCTGCCTCCCTCCCTCCCTCCCTCCCTCC